>NW_015439896.1:60148-63527 GCF_001577835.2 Coturnix japonica | reverse complement strand
CCCCACCTTGTTCAGCGTCACCCCCTGCCGGATCTGATCCAGTAGCGCCCCCCGCCCGGGGCTGACCCCCCCCATCACCGAGGGGCTCCCGCTGGGGGGGGGCGGTGGTGGGGGCGGAGGGGGCGGAGCCACGGAGCTGGGGGCGGAGCCTCGAGGAGGGGGCGGAGCCACGGGCCGAGGGGTGGGAGCCGGGCCGGGCCCCCCACGTGGAGGGGGCGGAGGACCCCCGGATGGTGGGGGGGGGGGCAGCGGCCCAGTGCGAGACCGCGGGGGTCCGGACGGAGGAGGCGGAGGGGGCGGGGTGCCCCCCCTGCCCTGGGGGGCTGCAAGGAGAGGCGTTAATTAATTAATTGCGGTGTTAATGGTGCGTAAGGGGGGGTCTGCAGGGACCCCATAGAGCTCTATGGGGGGGTCCGGGTCGCTCACCCTGGCGCCTCATCTCCTCCTTGACGGCCTGCAGCCCCCCCTGCCCCTCGATGAAGTCGTAGATGAGCCGGGAGGTCTCAGCATCCGCCAGCTGCGCTTCGCTGATCCCAGCGCGAGCAAACAGCGCCCGCAGGTCGGGGTCCAGCGCCGCCATCTGCACCCACACAGCCCCATAGGACCCCTGCGCTCAGCCCCCTCACAGCCCCCGTTCCCCACAGCCCTTACGTACATCAAAGCCATTGTCGGGGTCCCAGCCGATGTGGCCGACGTGCCTGGGGGGACAGAGGGGGCTCAGGAGGTGCCTCACATCCCCCCCAGCCCCACATCGCCCCCAGCCCCACATCGCCCCCAGCCCCACATCGCCCCCAGCCCCACATCCCCCCAGCCCCACATCCCCGTCCCACGTGTCCATATGTCACCCATCAGCCCCACATTGACCCCCCCCCCCGCTCACTTGAAGCCCGAAGGAGCCCCAATATCGGCCTTGGAGATTTTCTTGCGGCCTTTCTTGCGCTCGCTGCCCGCTGTGGGGCTTCCTGCCGTGGGGCTGGGCAGCCCTCGGTAGCGGGATGCTGTGATGTCAGGGTTGGCGATGGGCACGGCCGGCAGCGATGGGGCTGTGGGTGTAACGGGGGGGGGTGTGGGTTTGGGGGCCCCTCCAAGGGTTAAAAAGCCCAATGGGGCAGGAAACCCCTGCTATGGGGCAGGAACCCCCCGCTATGGGGCAGGAATCCCCTGCTATGGGGCAGGAACCCCCCGCTATGGGGCAGGAAACCCCCCGCTATGGGGCAGGAACCCCCCGCTATGGGGCAGGAACCCCCCGCTATGGGGCAGGAACCCCCCGCTATGGGGCAGGCACTCACCGCTGCTGTCCACAGGGGCCGGGGGGGGCCGTGGAAGGCTCCCACGACGCTCTGCATTGGAGGGGATCAATGTGACCCCCATGTCCCATGTGCTCCTGAGCCCCCCAACCAACCCGGGGGGTGGAACTCACCATCTCCAGGAGGCGGCGGGGGTGGGAGCTGCCGGGTCTCTGTGAGGAGGGGGGGTGAGCGGGGGGCTCTGCACACCCCCAACCCCCCATTTACTCCCCCCCCCCCATTTACTCACCCACTCGCTGCTGCCGTCGCCGCAGTCTCTCCTGCACCCTCTCCTCAAAGATGGCCGCCTCGGCCTCGTCCGCGAAGTTCAGCCCAGCCTGGCCCTCCTGCCAGGCCACGCCCCCGGAGCTTTAGCCCCGCCCACTGACCACGCCCCAACGCATTAAGCCCCGCCCACCCGTCATTGGCCACGCCCACAGCCCATAGACCCGCCCTTAGTTCAGTAGCCACGCCCACAAATCCATTGGCTCCGCCCATCACTGTTGGCTCCGCCCACATAGCATTAGCCACGCCAATCACTGTTCGCCCCGCCCACTTCTCTGTAGCCCCGCCCACAATCTATTGGCCACACCCACCGCTTTTAGCCCCGTCCACCACTGTTGGCCCCGCCCATCACTGTTAGCCCCACCCACCTACCATTAGCTCCGCCCACATACTCTTAGCCCCGCCCATCACTCTTAGCCCCGCCCATCCATCCTTAGCCCCGCCCATATACTCTTAGCCCCGCCCACCGTTAGCACCGCCCACCTTTCCTTAGCTCCGCCCATCAATCTTAGCCCCGCCCACCTTTCCTTAGCCCCGCCCATCACTGTTGGCCCCGCCCACCTTTCCTTAGCCCCGCCCCCTCCCTCGTAGCCCCCCCCTCACCTGGCAGCTGAAGGTGTGGAAGAACGGCCGTGCTGCCCCGTAGCCCATGTGAGCCTGCAGCTCCTGCTCCCACAGCAGGGACCCGGCCTGGGGGGCACACACAGGCCTCAGACCCCAGAAACAGCCCCCCATAAACACCCCCCAACAGCCCCACATAAACACCCCCCAACAGCCCCCATAAACACCCCACCCCACAGCCCCCCACATGGGCCTCAAACAAGACCCCCCCCATCAGTGCCAGCCCCACACACGGGGTCTGAATGCCCCCCCCACACCCCCCGGAGACCCCTACTCACCCTGATCCCATAGAGTTGAATGAAGCCCCCTACTCACCCTGATCCCATAGAGTTGAATGAAGCCCCCTACTCACCCTGATCCCATAGAGCTGAATGAAGCCCCCAACTCACCCTGATCCCATAGAGCTGAATGAAGCCCCCGGGGCCGCTAGGGCGGTCGTTGGTGGGGATTAAGAGGGTCTTGGGGGGTTCTCTGGGTTTCTTGGGGGAGGTGTTAATGATGCTGAAGGGGGATGATGGAGGGTCTCACGTGGAATCATGGGCGGGTGTTGGGGGTTTGGGGGTTATAGGCGGGGTTATGGGGGGTGTTATGGGGGGGTGTTATGGGAGCGGTGTTATTGGTGGGGTGTTATGGGGGGGTGTTTAATGGGAGGGGTGTATGGGGGTTGTCTATGGGGGGTGTTATGGGAGGGTTATGGGGGTTGTTATAGGGGGTGTATAGGGGGAGGGGGGTGCTGTGGTCTTGGCCAAAAAAATCCCCCTCCCAAAAATTTTCCCCCCAAAACAATTTTTCCCCACCCACAGACGCGGCGAACGGCCGCTGCGTGCAGCTGCTGCTGCGGAGCCGGGGGGGGGGGGGGGGCGGGCGCGGGGGGGGGTCCTTGGGGCCAAGGCGGGGGGCTGCGGGGCGGGGGTCGGGCCTGGCGGTGGTGAGGGGGGACAGCGCTGCCGGGAGATCGGTTACTTCATAACGGGGATCTTTAATGGGATGCAGGGTTTGAAAGGGTAAAAGGGGGGGCTTCATTTCAAAAACCCTTCTATGGGGGGGAGAGTCAAAGGAAGGGAAAAGTAGGGGGGGGCTGTTTGTCAATTCAGAAGACCCTCTGTATTGGGCGAATCGACGGGGTGGAGGTTGGGCGTGTGGAGTTGCTCTCGAAGCTGCGGTGATGGGATTCGTGCTCTGGGGGT
>NW_015439896.1:47580-59655 GCF_001577835.2 Coturnix japonica | reverse complement strand
AGGACCCCATAAGTCCCCCCACTCCCAACACCATTGAACCCTTTTACCCCCCATGGCCCCCCCTGCCCCCCCACCCCCTCACCACACATTTCCGGCCCAGCAGCTCGAACAGTTGCATGTTTTCCTGCTGCTGCAGCAGCACTGAACCAACGTTCTCAGCTGCAGGGACACCCCCCCGCCCCCCCCGGCTCATCTTGGACCCCCCCCAAATGCCTGGGACCCCCCCAGCCCTTTTCCTGGGTGCTCTATGGGGCCTGTCCCACGCGGAAGCACCCCCAGGGACGTCACCTCCGGCCTGGGAGGGGAACTGGGGCCACTGGGAGGAACTGGGAGGCGCAGAGTGGGGCCCCACTTCCCCCCGTGCCCACATCTCCCCCCTTCCTACCCCACATCAACCACCACGACCCATAGCCCCTTCCCAGTCCATACTGGAGCTGTACTGGGAGCTCCTTTCCCCACCCTGTATGGAGCGGGACCCCCACCACCATCCCATTTGTACTGGGAGGGGTTCACGCTGAAGCCCCCTCCCACCCCCGGTCCATACAGGAGCCCCCTGGTCCCCACTACAAAGCACAGCCCACAGCTGCCAGGCCTCAGCTTTATTTGTGCCATCGGTGCCCCATAGCGGGAGGGGGTCAATAAATAAGGGGAGGGGGGGGGGAAGAGGCACCTGGGGACAGGGACTGGGATGCACTGGTCCATAGTGGGAGAACTCACGGATGTGACGAGACCCCACTGGTCTGTACTGGTCCTTACTGGGAAGACACAAGGCCACGCAGGTGAGAAGATCCCGAGCACGACGCCGTCCTGGTCTGTACTGGTCCTTATGGGACGACACAAGGCCACGCGGATGGATTTCCCAGTTGGGAAGCAGTACCGGTCCATACAGGTCCTGGTCCGTACAGGTCCTGGTCCATACGGGTCCTGGCCCATACAGGTCCTGGCCCATACAGGTCCTGGCCCATACAGGTCCTAGCCCATACAGGTCCAAGTGCTTTATACTGGGAGGCACTGGGCGACGCTGGGCTCTGTGGCCACTCCATAGGGATGTGGGGGGATGTGGGGAGGCCTCTGCATCCCCAGGGGGTCTATAGGGTCCCCATGGAGAATGAGGGCCCCATATGACCCCACATCTCCATGGGGGTCTTCATGGGGTCCCACCTCGCTCTGCAGCTCCCCATTGGGTCTATACGGGGTTGCCATATTAACCTTGTGGTCTTTACATTGTCCCACATCAATTCATCATCCCACATCCCCCATAGGATTCCCCCCCACCCCCCAACCCCCCCCATAGGGTCCCCCCTACCCATGTGTGGGGCTGCCCGGAGCCGCCCCCCCCCAGCCCTCCAAGTAACGTGCAAAGAGCCCCTTGGCTCGACGCAGGACTCGGGGCAGCTGGTGCCTGCGGACCAGGCGGTCGAAGTGCATGGCCACCTCGTTGTAGTCCCCGGCCCGCGCCATCACGGCCTCGCGCTGCTCCAGCAGCATGGCCAGGCACACGAACAGCAGGAACGGATTCCCCTGGCCCAGCTCTGCCGGCGGCGGCAGCGGGGCCCCGTCATCTTCAACACCCAGATCTTCGTCCTCTGAGGAAGAGGAGGAGGAGGAGGAGGAGGAGGAGGAGGAGGACCACGAGTCCTCCCAGGCCCAACCTCCTGCCCACGGGTCCTGTAGGGCTGCGTTGGGCACGGTGGGATCCGCAGCTGTAGGGTCGTTGTGTGGGTCTGTGGGGTCATCGCCTGTGGGGTCTTCTCCAAGCCCCCCAGCAGCAATGGGGCCTTCAGTGACTGGTTTGGGGTCTTCACTGACCTCTATGGGGCCTTCACGAACCTCTTTGGGGCCTTGGCCGAACTCTCTGAGGTCTTCCCTGACGTCTTTAGGGCTCCTTATGACCTCTTTGCGGTCATTACTGATGTCTTTGGGATCATTACTGGCCTCTTTGGGGTCTTCACCAAACTCTTTGGCAGCGCTGGGGTCCTTACTGCCCCATTTGGCACCTCCTTTATGTTCCCCATTGATCTCTTTGGGGGTTTTATCATCTTTGAGGAGCTTTATGGGACCTCCACCATCCTCTTTGAGATCCCCAGCGACCTCTCTGGGCTCCTCACAAGCTTCTTGTTGGACGCTGGAGCTCCTTCTGCCCGCTCTGCCCTTCCTATTGATCTCCCTGGTGTCTCCACCAACCCCACTGTTGTTCCCCGCGTCCTCCTTTGGGGTCTGCACCATCTTGGAGACGCTCAGACCTTCACATTTGCTCTTTGTGCCGACGTCTTCGAGGCTTTCAGAGCCTCCCCTGCAGCCTTTGGGGTCCGTTGAGCTCATTTTGTGCTTCTCATGCTCCTTCCTGGGTTGGACACTGATCTCCTCCGGGGTGGAAACATCCCTCATCTTCTTTGTGACATCAGAACCTTCCCTGTTCATTTTGGGGTCTTCTCGTCCATCGTTTTTATCCTCAGATCCACCGGGACCCTCCTGGCCGCCCCCTCCCCTCTTCTCCCTGCGGCGCCGCGGAGGCCGAGGCCGCATCCCCCTCCTCTCGCTCAGCCCCCGTCGTGCCCCCAGGGGCGCTCCCAGCAGCGGGATCCCCTCGGGGGGCGGCGGTGGGGCGGGGGGCAGCGAGCTCCATGTGATCTCCAACACTCTCAGTGCATCCTCGAAGGCAAACTCTCGCTTCAGCTCCAGCAGCAGCCAGCGGTAACAGAACAGCAGGTCGTGGGCGCCGCGGGCGGCCAGGAAGGCCCAAAACGGCGGATCCGCGCGGCGCAGAAGTCGTCTCAAATGAGAGAAAGCCCGGGCCAAACCGCGGCCCCCCGGGCGGAACCGCGGCCCCAAGCGCCGCATTAAGGAGCAGAAGCAGAGAAAGGCCTGAGCTTCATCATCCAGCACGGCCAGCAGCGGCGCAGCCACATCCGACATACCCTGGCAGTAGGAGAGACGCGGGTGGCCCAAGGCGAAGGTGGTGAGCAGGGCCTGTAGTGCGGCCAGATGGGGGTGTCCCTCCTCGGGACCCCCGAAATAGGGGTGTCCGCGGTCGGTGCGCACCACGTCCTTGCGCACGGCGGCCGCCACCAAGGCCAGCTCTGCCGGGGCGGCCCGTGAGGCCAGCAGGGATTTCAGTGCTGTGTATTCGTCGGCCTTACGGCGCAGGTGGGCCAGGCGCTCCTGTCCAGACAGCCCCGCGGGGAACACGTTCAGCAGGTAACGCCACACCACCTTGAAGCAAGAAATTAGGGTGAAAAACATGGATTTGGGGACATGAAGGGGGGGTGAGGCGGTACTCTGAGCCCACACCACCTTGTGGGGGGGAGCAGCAAGAAATTAGGGTGAAAAACATGGATTTGGGGACATGAAGGGGGGGTGAGGTGGTACTCTGAGCCCACACCACCTTGGGGGGGGGAGCAGCAAGAAATTAGGGTGAGAAACACGGATTTGGGGACATGAAGGGTGGGTGAGGTGGTACTCTGAGCCCACCAGCAAACCTTGGGGGGGAGCAGCAGAAAATTACGGGTGAAAAACAATTGGATGTTGGGGACAATGAAGGGGGGGTGAGGTGGAACTGCTGACCCACAGCCCCTTGGGGGGTGGGGAGCAAGCAAGAAGAAGAGGGGCAAAGAACCGTGGATTCTGGGGACACAAAAGCGGTGGGTGAGGAGGTTCTGAGCCCACGACCATCCTTTGTCGGGGGGCCGAGTGACAAGAAATAAGGGCAAAAAAACCAGATTTGGGGACATGAAGGGTGGGTGAGGTGGTACTCTGAGCCCACACCACCTTGGGGGGGGAGCAGCAAGAAATTAGGGTGAAAAACACGGATTTGGGGACATGAAGGGGGGGTGAGGCGGTACTCTGAGCCCACACCACCTTGGGGGGGGGAGCAGCAAGAAATTAGGGTGAAAAACATGGATTTGGGGACATGAAGGGGGGGTGAGGTGGTACTCTGAGCCCACACCACCTTGGGGGTGGGAGCAGAAAGAAATGAGGGCAAAGAAGGTGGATTTGGGGACACAAAGGGTGGTTGAGGAGGCTCTGAGCCCACACCACTTTGTCGGGGGGGAGTGACAAGAAATAAGGGCAAAAAAACACAGATTTGGGGACATGAAGGGTGGGTGAGGCGGTACTCTGAGCCCACAGCACCTTGGGGGGGGAGCAGCAAGAAATTAGGGTGAAAAACATGGATTTGGGGTCAAGGGAGGTGTGAAATGGCTCTGAACCCACACCACCTTGGGGGGGGAGCAGCAAGAAATGAGGGCAAAGAACGTGGATTTGGGGACACAAAGGGTGGGTGAGGAGGTTCTGAGCTCACACCAACTTGTAGAGAGGGGGCAACAAGAAATGAGGGCAAATAATGCAGATTTGGGGACAAAAGAGGTGTGAAATGGTTCTGAACCCACACCACCTTTTGAGGAAGGACCAACAAAGAACTGGGGCAAAAAAACGTGGATTTGGGGACACAAAGGGTGGGTGAGATTGCTCTGAACCCACACCACTTTGTGGGGAGGGGGAACAACAAAGAACTGGGGCAAAAGAACACGGATTTGGGGCCAAGGGATGTATGAAATGACTCACCTTGCGCAGCCCCGGCTCCACGCCGCCATGGTAGACGTGCAGGCGGAGGTCGTGCGGCCGCAGCAGGCGCCCACCGGGGCCCAGGTAGGAGCGCAGGTCGGCGTCGCTCAATGGGGCGCAGGGAGGTGGGGGGGTGGATGGAGGCGACGTGGGGGTCTGGGAGGTGCTGTCAGACCAGACCAGAGCTGCCTGCGCCCGCGCCAACGTCCGGCCCACCTACAAGGGGAACTGGTGGCACTGGGAGGGACTGGGAGATGGTGGGGAGGGGGTCTATGAACAGGAGATGGGGGCTGGGGGGTAACTGGGTGACTATGGGTGACTATCAGGGATGTAGCGGGGAATAAAAAGCATCAGGAGAAGACTAAAGAAATACTGAGAGAGATTTGTGGTGCTAAAAGGGAACTAGGAACAGAATGGAGGCATTGGGGAACTGGGAGGGGATGGGGGGAGACTGAGGGAGGTTTATGGTGCTACAAAGGGATTATGAGCGGACTAAAGGGACTGGGGTGTGGGGAGGAGACTGTGGGGCAATAGGGAGAGGTGCTGGGAATACAGAGAATTGGAGATAAACCAGGAGCCCCAATGGGACATTGGAAGCACTACGAGGCCCAATAGTTAGTAAAGCAGCGCTGAGGGAGTTAGAAAGCAAAGGGGAATGTCGGAAACGGGGGCAAAAAAACACCGTAAGTGCTGGCAATAAACAGGGGGGCACAAGGGGGTGATAGGAAGGGACTGAGGAGCAAAGGAAGGGGGATAAGGAGCAGAACGGTGCCCACCTGAGCCCACAGCGCCTGCGTGAAGGGCACAGCAGCTGCCAGCAGGGAACGGCGCTCGGCCGGGGGGGGCGGGGGGGGCTCAGCCGCTGCCACCTCACGGGGGCTGATGATGTCCCAGTCCTCCAGCAGCGAGCCTAAAGATGGGGGGGGAAACAGCAGTGTGAATATGGGGCTCTCAATGGACCCCCAACCCCCCAGGCTTAAAGATGGGGGGGGGCAACAGCAGTGTGAATATGGGGCTCCCAATGGACCCCCAACCCCCAGGCTTAAAGATGGGGGGGGGGCAACAGCAGTGTGAATATGGGGCTCTCAATGGACCCCCAACCCCCAGGCCTAAACATGGGGGGGGGCAACAGCAGTGTGACTATGGGGCTCCCAATGGACCCTCAACCCCCTGGGCCTAAAGATGGGGGGGATATGGACCATCAGTGTGAATATGGGGCTCTCAATGTGCCCCCAACCCCCGGCCTAAACATGCGGGGGGGCAACATCAGTGTGAATATGGGGCTCTCAATGTGCCCCCAACCCCCCGGGCCTAAAGATGGGGGGGGGCAGCATCAGTGTGAACATGGGGCTCCCAATGTGCCCCCAACCCCCTGGGCCTAAACATGGGGGGGATATGGACCATCAGTGTGAATATGGGGCTCTCAATGGACCCTCAATCCCCTGAGCCTAAACGTGGGGGGGGGGATGGACCATCAGTATGAATTTGGGGCTCTCAATGGACCCCCAACCCAAAGACGGGGGGGGAT
This sequence comes from Coturnix japonica, assembly GCF_001577835.2. Classification (NCBI taxonomy): domain Eukaryota; kingdom Metazoa; phylum Chordata; class Aves; order Galliformes; family Phasianidae; genus Coturnix; species Coturnix japonica. Next base: position 53,564 of record NW_015439896.1, on the reverse strand, counting down.
GGACCATCAGTGTGAATTTGGGGCTCTCAATGGACTCCCAACCCCCCAGGTCTAAACATGGGGGGGGGGCAACATCAGTGTGAACATGGGGCTCTCAATGGACCCCCAACGCCCTGGGCCTATAGATGGGGGGGGGGGATGGACCATCAGTGTGAATTTGGGGCTCTCAATGGACCCTCAATACCCTGGGCCTAAACGTGGGGGGTGGCACCATCAATGTGAATATGGGGCTCTCAGTGGATCCCCAACCCAAAGATGGGGGGGATATGGACCATCAATGTGAATATGGGGCTCTCTATGGGGCTGTCCATGGGGGTCTCCTTGTACCCCCCCCCAGTTGCTCACAGTCCGTTGCCGGTCTCACGTCCAGGCGCAGTCGCAGCGCGGGCCGGGCGCTGGTGAAGGCGGCTGCCAGGTCCCCATCACTGAGCAGCGGCACAAAGTTCTCCCGGCCCTGAGCGTCACGGGCTGCAAAACTGAGGGCGAAGTTCCTCCTCCTGTGGGTACAGAACGACAGGACTCAATGCAGCCCCAATATGAGGTGGGATAATGGGTCAGGCCCCAACCCAGGCCCCATATAAGGTGGGATAACGGGTCAGACCCCATCCTAGGCCTGATATGAGGTGGGATAACGGGTCAGGCCTCAATACAGGCCCGATATGAGGTGGGGTAACAGGTCAGGCCCAAACCCAGGCCCCATGTGAGGTGGGATAACAGGTCAGACCTCAATCCAGGCCTAATATGAGGTGGGATAATGGGTCAGGCCTCAATCCAGGCCTAATATGAGGTGGGATAATGGGTCAGGCCCCAACCCAGGCCCCATATAAGGTGGGATAACGGGTCAGGCTCCATCCTAGGCCTGATATGAGGTGGGATAACAGGTCAGACCTCAATCCAGGCCTAATATGAGGTGGAATAATGGGTCAGGCCCCATCCTAGGCCTGATATGAGGTGGGATAACGGGTCAGGCCTCAATCCAGGCCCAATATGAGGTGGTCTGAAGGGCCGTGCTCACCCCTGCAGGTCGAAGGCTCGTGCCAGGATGTGCTGCAGAACATCCAGCGACGTGATCTGCGGGTCCACGGCGAACGAACGGAACTCGGGGGGCTGCGGCCCTTCGGTTTTCTAAGCACAAAATGGCGGCGGGGCCTCAGGCAGCGCTAGGCCGCGTTGCCATGGAGACACCGCCGGGCCGCGTTGCCATGGAGACGCCGCCCCGTCGTCCCGAGCTCGCCCCCCATTGGCTCGGGCCGTCATGTGACCGCTCCCCCACCGCACCGCCCCCCATTGGCTCGCGCCGTCACGTGACCCCGCCCCGCCCGTAGCCCCGCCCTCACCTGGACGCGCACGCGCACAACCTCGCACTCCTCGTCCCCGCAGGCCCCGCCCCCCGGGGCCGCCATGGACACGGACGGGTGGGAACGGGGGGGGGGGTTTTACGTCACCGCGATGACGTCAGGGCGCCGTTCCCTCGGAGCTCGGTGCCGTTCGGTGCCGTTGGGTCCGTTCGGTTCCGACCGGAGCGCGGCGCTCAGCGCGTCCCCTTCCTGCGGCCGCCGCGGCCGCAACAACATCCGGGTCACCGCCCGGAAGTGACGTCACATGGAGCGTACGACGTATGCAAATGATGCTCAGGTTCCGCCCTCAATGACGTAACGGCAGCTGATTGGAGCGTTTTATTGAGGCGGGGGAGGGAGCGGGGGCAGCATGCTCCGCCCCCTTAAAAGGGCAACGCCCCCTTAAAAGGGCAACGCTCCCTTAAAGGGGCCGCAGCACCGAGCAGCACGACACTGTACAGCAGCGGGGAGGGGGCCTCGGCTGAACCCCCCCATTCGGGGTGACCGTCGCTTACGGAGGAACCCGCTGGTTACGGAGCCGGGCCAGCTCCTGGGACAGCAGCTCCAGGTCCTGGGGGGGGGAAATGAAGGGTGGGGGGTCAACACAAACCACGGCCCCATTCAACAGCACGAGGCCACTTTAAGACGGGCCACGACCCAGGCGAGACCACGCCCCTTAGACCACACACACTGCGGGGGATGAATGGGCAGAGCCACGCCCACCTCAGGCCACGCCCCCTTAGGACTCATTCATAAATGGCACCACCCACCTTAGGCCACGCCCCTTAGGACCCATTCATGTCTGACCCCACCCATTCAGGCCCCTCCCACCTCGCCCCCCACCCATTTAAGCCCCCCACCCATTTAAGCCCCTCCCACCTGGCTCAGGTGCATGTTCTTGGTCAGTTGCTCCTCCAGGAGATTCTGCAGCTTCTTGTTCATCTCCCTCAGCCCCTCCTCCCCCGGCCCTGCCCCACGCCGGGGGGCTGCGGGGGGACCTGCGGCCTCTGGAGATGGGGATATGTGGGGTGAGATGGGGTGATGTGGGGTGCCTGGCCCCATGGGGGGGTATGGGGGGACCTGCAGCCTCTGGGGGGGCGATAGGTGGGGTGGGATGGGGGTCCCAGCCCCATAGAGGGGATATGGGGGGACCTGTGGCCTCTGGGGGGTGGAATATGTGGGGTGATGTTGGGGGTCCCGGCCCCATAGGGGACTATGGGGGGCACTGAGGGGTCTCACCCAGCCGGCTGTCCCTGACGAAGCTCTCAATGATGGCGCTCTTCCTGCACAGATCCTCGGCCATGGACGCGCTGCTGACCTCCAGGTGTCGCACCTGGCAGGGACAGAGGGGGTCAAACCCCCCCATATCCCCTACACCCCCCCCCCATTTCCATACAGTGCCCCCTTATCTCTCTCCCCCTGCCCAGCTTATCCCAGTTCCACCTCAATGCCCCCAGCCCCCGTCCATTCCATTCCCTTATTCCCCGCCCGCTGTGTCCCCCATCCCCTCCCAGCACCAAACAGCCCCATTTCATTGCCCGAATCCCACCCCAACCCCAGCCCCCCCTTATTACCCCCCCATTGCCCCCCACAACCACCCCAGTATCACCCCAAATCCCTTCCCAGCCCCATTATTGTACCTGACACCCCCCAACAACCAACCCCAGTATCACCCCAATCCCTCCAAGTCTTTTCCCCCATTCCCAACCCCAGTTCCTGCTCCCCCCCACCTTCCCACCGCCCTCAATATCTCCTCCTCCCACTATACCCAGCCCCCAGTCGGCCCCCCCAACCCCCCGATCACCACCCCCATCCCACCGTTGGCCCCAGCCCCACCACCTTCTCCCTCACAGCAGCCATCTTTCCTGCTGACTCTGGGCCAGGCGCTGGAACAGTTCGGCCACCTCCGCCGGGGACAACCCCCCCTGCAGGAAACCCCCCCCCCCACCACTCCCCCCCGGGGCTGCCGGAGCCCCGACTGGGGAGGTGGGATGGGGGGGGGTGAAGGGTTATCAATACCACACATAAACCAGGCACATGGCCCCGACCCACCCCCCGCCTCTCCATACCCACTCTTGGTGCTGGGCAGGGGCTGAGAACTTTCCCCTCCCCAATGACGACACGCTGCTGTTGTCCCCCCCCGGCCCCCGTCCTGGGGACCCCCCCTCCAGCCCCAGCTCCTCCAGCCCTAAAATCAAATGGGGGGCCAAAAAGGGGACCGCATAGGGTCAGGGCCAGACCCCCACCACTGGGCTTGTGCCCCCGCCTGGGGGTCCCATTCCCCCCCCTATACCCGGAGGCGGATGCGGGTTGGGGTCAGCAGCTCCTGCACCTCTCCTGCAGGCCCGGTCGGCGCGGCGTCGTTCCCAGCTGCAGTTGACGTTTCAGGTCCTTCAGCTGTTGGGGGGGGGGACACATGTGGGGCAGCCCTTCATCCCCTGTGCCCCAACCCCCATTATAACCCCTCCCAAAAAACCTGTGCCCCCCAACCCCCATCCTATAACCCCCCTTGGCCCCCCCAAACCCCCCCCATCTAATACACCCCCTGGTGCCCCTACCCATAACCCCCACTATAACCCCCCCTTTGGCCCCATACCCCCATCTATAACCCCCCTGGTGACCCCCAACCCATCTCAATAACTCCCCCCTGGTGCCCCCAACCCCCATTCTATAACCCCCTGGTTGACCCCAACCCCCATCTATAACCTGTCCAACCCAATCTATCCACACCCTTGTCCCCAACCCCCATCTATAACCCCCTGTGCCCCCAACCCAATCTAACTAACCCCCCCTTGGGACCCCAACCCCCATCATAACCCCCCTTGTGCCCCCAACCCCCATCTATAACCCCTTGTACCCCCAACCCACCATCTAACCAACCCCTTGTGCTCACCCATCTAATAACTGGTGACCCCCGGCCGTGGGGCTCACCGCAGCGCTGCCCTTCTTCTCCAGGATCCGCTGCCCATCCCTGACGTCCTTCAGTTCCTGGGGGGGGGGGTAGAAAAACATTGGGGTCTATGGGGTGAATTTGGGGGCACTATTGGGGCTCAGGGGTTGATAGGGATCACTGCAGCCCTATAGGACACAGCAAAGCCCCCAGGGTAAGATTTAAGTCCTTGGGGAGGGATTTTGGGGTGAACAGGAGGAAAAGAGTTAAAAAGAGTTGAAAAATTGGTGAAATCTATGGCAGATTTAAGGATCCCAATGGGGGTTTTTGGGGTCCTGGGCTGGATCTCAGGGGCTCCAAAGGACACAGCGGGGTCCTGGGAAGGATGGGGGGGGGTCTTTTAATTGTGGGGGGGGGTCTTTTATTTGGGGAGGGGGCTGCAATCCATCCAGCACCTGGCGCAGTGCTCGGCCCTCGGCCTCCTGCAGCTCCCTCTGTCTCTCTGCGTCCCCCAGCAGCGCCCGCAGCTCCCCAACACGGCCCTGGGGACAGGGAAACATGGCTCCTATAGGCTCCTATAGGGTTCTATACGGTCCTATAGAGCTCTATAGGGTCCTATAGGCTCCTATAGGGTTCTATAGGCTCCTATAGGCTCCTATAGGGTTCTATAGGCTCCTATAGGAATATTGGGGGGTGGGGTCCTTAGGGGTTAATGTAGGGTCCTGAAGGGGGCCACCATTGTCCGAATACTTGGGGGGCTGGGTCGTTAGGCGGTTAATGTAGGGGGTTCCTGAGGGGCCCCAATGTCCAAATTATGGGGGGTTGGGATCCTTGAGGGGTATAATGTAAGGGGTTCCTGAGGGGCCCATATCCAATATTGGGGGGGTTGGAGTCCCTTTAGGGGTTTAATGTAGGGGGTCCCTGAGGGCCCCATGTCCCAGTAACCTGGGGGGTGGTGAATCTTGGGGTCCTTTGAGGGGTGGGATATTGGGTTTTTGGGTAGAAATTCGGGGCCTTCCACCCTCAATCCTGCCCCATAGGAAGGCGATCCACCAAGAGCAAGGAGGAGCTGAAGGCATGCGCCTGGAGGCAGCTGAGAGAACACAACGGGGAGATAACACTGAGCAGCGACTGAGGCAGGTCACACGTAGGTCCGGCACGCCCCACACCCCAAACGATCATTATTCCACCCCAAACCCTGGACATTATTCACCACCCCAAAACTTTCATTATTCTCCATCATCATTGCCCCAAAACCTCAATTATCCCAGCCGTTGCCCAAACCAAGTCGTTAGTTCCTTACCAACCATCCTAAACCTTCATATAATTCCACCCAAAACCTCAATTATTCCAGACCCCGAAACACCTCAGTTAATTCCACCCCACAAATTCTTAATTTCCCAACGCCCAAAAAAAAAAACCCCCTGCAATTATTCCACCGCCAGAAACCTCATTATTCCACCATGTTGCCAAAACCGTCAATTATTCCATCCCAAACCTCATTATTCCCACCCCAAAACTTGCATTAATTAGACCACCCCAAAACCTCAAAATTATTTGCACCCCAAAACCTCATTTCTTCCCATCCCCAAATTCTCCCTGCTGAAACTCAGTCATCTCCAACACCCTTATGATCTCAAGTCTTTTGTTCTGTATCCTTCTAAACATTCGCATATTCTGGGCCCGCCCAAACTTTACTCCCCTTGTCTTCCGCGCAAATATTCCTTCGATTTTCTTTGCCCCATGAAAGTGCAGGC
>NW_015439896.1:44627-47555 GCF_001577835.2 Coturnix japonica | reverse complement strand
TGTTCCATACTTGGCGGGGTGGGGGAGTCTGGGTGCCTGGGTGGTGGGGATGTTGGGTGTTTTTTTTGGGGGTGAGATTCGGGCTTCCCCTATCTGCCCCATAGAGCGATCACAAGAGCAGGAGGAGCTGAGGCAGCGCCTGGGAGGAGCTGAGAAGCACACAGGACACTGGAGCAGACTGAGGGCAGGCACAGGTCGGAAAGCCCCCACCCGCAAAAGGCGTCAGTTATTCCACCCCCAACCCTCATTATTCGGCGACCGCGCGAGGAAGCGTGTGGCGTGTATGAGTCCCCCCAAAACCTCATTATTTCCACCCCAAACTCGTATTCCACCCCCAAAACCTCATTAGTGCGGCGCCGGGCAAAACCTCATTTATTCACCCCAAAACTCATTATTTCCACCCACAAAATTCATTATTCCACCCCAACCTCATTATTCCACCCCAAAACCTCATTATTCCACCCCAAAAAAACCTCATTATTTCCACCCAAACGCGTCATGGTTATTCCACCCCAAAACTTCATTATTCCACCCCAAAACCTCATTATTCCACCCCCAAAACCTCATTGTTGCCCACCCCAAATTCTGCCCTGCTGGAACTCGTCAGACTCTCCAACCCTTATGATCTCAAGTCTTTGTGTCTGTACCTTTAAAGCTTTCGGATTTCTGGCCCCGAAACTTTAGCTCCATGCCCCCAAAATCCTCAATTTCGTGCCCCAAAAATCACGGGATCCCGCATCAAAATCCTATTTCCCCCCAGGAGGGCTGGCTGGAGCTGCAGGCACAGGAGCACATGGGGCAGCTACACGCGCCCACCGGAGAGGCAGCAGCGGGCAGAGCTGAGGTGGGCTGGGGGCTCTGAGTGTGAATGGCAAATGGAAGCTTTGGGGTGTAGGGCTTTATGGGGAGCGATAAAACCGGCCATAGGACGCCTATGGAGCCTATAAGGGAGCCTATAGGAGCCTGTGTATAGGAGCCTATAGAGAGCCCGTATAGGAGACGTATTAGAACCGTATAGGGACCTATAGACCCTATAGGAGACGTATAGAGCCTATGGAAACCACATATAGGAGGCCTATAGGAGCCTATAGAACCCGATTAGGAGCCTATAGGAGCCGTATAGAACCTTAGGAGCCTATAGGAGCTATAGACCCGAGTATAGGAGGCCTATAGGAGCCTATAGAACCCTTATAGGAGCCTATAGGAGCCTATAGAACCCTATAGGAGCCTATAGAACCCTGAGTAGGGCCTGTAGGCCCTATTAGACCCTATAGGGAGCCTATTAGAACCCTATATGGAGCCTTATAGAAGGCCCTATAGGAGCTTATAGACCCGTATAGAGCCTGTAGGAGCCTTTATTAGAACCTATAGGAGCCTATTATGAAGCCTATAAAGCCTTTATGGAGCTATAGGACCCTTGGAGCCTATAGGAGCCTATGAACCCATTAGGAGCCTATGAGAATCCTATAGAACCCTTATAAGGAGGCGCCTATAGGAGCCTGATAGGAGCCTATAGAACCTATAGGAGCCGTAGAATCCTCATAGAAACCCTATAGGAGCCTGATAGAACCCGTATAGGAGCCGTATAGAACCCTATAGGAGCCTATAGAAACCCTGATTTAGGAGCCGTTTAGGAGGCCTAGTAGAACCGGTGAGTAGGAGCCGTATTAGGAGCCTATAGGAACCCTTAGGAGGCCATGGACTCTAGTTAGAATCCGTATGAGGGACGCGTTTATGGAAACCCTGGACATGGGGCCCTCAGGACCCCCTACATTAACCCCTAAGGACCCCCCCCCCTGCCCCCCACCCCAGCCCCCCTTGAACCCCCCATTTCCCCACCTGGAGCTGAGCCTGCAGGGCATCACGTCGGCTCTTCTCCTCCTGCAGCTCCCGGCTCAGGGTCTCACTCCGCTCCCGCAGCCCCTTCTCCATCTGCCCCCACCCCAATAAAAACCCTATAGAGCCTGTGGGGCCGCTCAGAGCCCTATGGAGCCCTATGGAGCCCCATGGAGCCCCATGGAGCCCTATGGAGCCCTATGGAGCCCCCTCCCCAGGACCCCCCCACCTGTGCTGCAGCCTCCAGCTGCTCCTGCAGCTGCTTCACCTTCTCCTGCAGATCCTGGATCTGCTGCTCTGTCTCTGCCCTTGGGGGGGGGTCCAGGTTTTTTGGGGGGGGTCTTTGGGGTCCCAATGTTTCCTGGGACCCCCCCATCCCCCCCTTTTACCTCCTGCTGTTGCTCAGTGCATCTTTCTCAGCCTGGAGCTGCTGCAAACTGGGGTGAAAACAGACAGAAATGGTTCAATCAAACCCCAAATTCCCATCCCCCCCCCNGGTTCTATAGTCTCCTATAGGGTTCTATAGGCTCCTATAAGTTCCTATAGGCTCCTATAGGCTCCTATAGGGTCCTATGGGGTTTTATCGCTCCCCATAAGCCCTACACCCCAAGCTCTCCCCATTGATTCACACTCAGACCCCCAGCCCCCACCTCCAGCTCTGCCCGGTGCTGCTCCCGGTGGGCGCGTGTAGCTGCCATGTGCTCCTGTGCCTGCAGCTCCAGCAGCTCCTGGGGGGAAATAGGGATTTTTGATGGGGATCCCGTGATTTTGGGGCAAGAAATGAGGATTTTGGGGGCAGGGGAGTAAAGTTTGGGGCCAGAAATGCGAAGTTTAAAGGTACAGAACAAAGACTTGAGATCATAAGGGTTGGAGATGAGAGTTCAGAGGGAGAATTTGGGGTGGGAAGATGAGGTTTTGGGGTGGAATAATGAGGTTTTGGGGTGGAATAATGAAGTTTTGGGGTGGAATAATGAGGTTTTGGGGTGGAATAATGAGGTTTTGGGGTGGAATAATGAGGTTTTGGGGTGGAATAATGAGGTTTTGGGGTGGAATAATGAATTTTGGGGTGGAATAATGAGGTTTTGGGGTGGA
>NW_015439896.1:39141-41077 GCF_001577835.2 Coturnix japonica | reverse complement strand
CACCCACCTGAGCCTTCTTACTCTTACTGAGAGCCTGAAAACAACAAGAATTGGGGGAGGGGGTGAGGACCCCCGGGAGACCCCAAATCGGGGGGGGGTCCCCACCTTATTGGGTGGGGGTCCCAACTTATGAGGGGGGTCCCACTTTATGGGGGGGGGTCCCAACTTATTGGGTGAGGGTCCCAACTTATGAGGGGGGTCCCACCTTATTGGGGGGGGTCCCTCCTCATGGGGGGGGTCCCATCTTATTAGGGGGGGGTCCCACCTTATGTGGGGGGGTCCCAAATTGGGGGGGGTCCCACCTTATGGGGGGGGTCCCACTTTATGGAGGGGGTCCCAAATTGGGGGGGGGTCCCACCTTATGGGGGGGGTCCCAAATTGGGGGGGGGGGTCCCACCTTATAGGGGGGGTCCCACCTTATTGGGTGGGGGTCCCAAATTGGGGGGGGGTCCCACCTTATTGGCCTTTGCCAGCTCCTTCTCCACCGCCTGCACCTTCTGCCGCAGCCCCGCGAGTTCTGCATTGGGGGGGGTGGGATATGGGGGGGGTCATTACATTATATATATATATATATATATATATATATATAAATATATGGGGGGGGGTCGGCACCTCATGGACCCCCCGGTTTCCCCCGTTACCGGCGCTGCTCCGCCGCAGTTGATCCGATAGACGATAATTCTCCGTTCTCAGCTCCAGCAGTTGGGCCTTGGGGGGACATGGGGGGATATGGGGGGAGATGGGGGGATATGGGGGGGGAGATGGGGGTCACAGCCCCCCCATGGGACCCCCGCCCGGCCCCCACCTGCATCCGCTCGAACTCCTCCGCCGACAGCGCCTGCGCCATCTTGCCTTCCCCGCCCCCCCGGCACTTCCGGGAGAGGAAGCGGAAGTGACGTCGAAACCATAGAGTTCACAGAGCAGAGCGGCAGAGCGAGGTGGTAGGCGGGAGGGAGGGGCGGTGCGGTGGTCCTCCACGGCAGCGCATGCGCCGTCTTACATTCTCCCCCTGCGGAAGCGGAAGTGACGCCAGAACCATAGAGTTCACGGAGCAGAGCGGCAGGGCGAGGTGGTGGCGGCAGGGAGGGGCAGCGCGGTGGTCCTCCACTCGAGTAAGCCTTATTCTATAGGGCTTTCGACATGTATAACTGCACATAACGTGATTGTGGGAAAACCAGGCAATAAAATTCGTTAATAAAAGTTTATTTTCGACGCTTTTTTTTAAAAGATTTTTGTAAAAAAAAATCGAGGAGAGAAAAAAAAAATAAAAGAGGGAGTGGCCCTTTAAGAGAAACAGGAAGGGGAGGAGCCTGAGGGCCCGCCCCCAGGGGGAGGAGCCAGGGAGGGGGGGGCGCCTTAAAGGGACAGGCAGCCCTTAAAGGGACACGCACCCTTTAAAGAGCTGGATGAATTGGGGGGGGGGTCTCAGGGGTCGTCGTCCATACTGAGGCTGCTGCGGGGGCTGGAGGCGCAGGAGGGGATGGGGGAACACACGAGGGTCCCGGGGGGTCCCAAAGCCTCGAGCCCCCCCCCCTCATCCATCAATAGATCATCGAGACCCCCCGAGCCCCCCAGCCCCAGCCCCAGGTCCAGGTCCAGCAGACAATGGGGGGCTGGGGGGGGGAAGGGGGGAGCGACGGGGGGCTCGTCCTCGGACCCCCCCCCCACATCTGGTACTTGTGGGGCTGGGGGGGGGCTCAGGGGGAGCCCGTGCAGCTGAGCCTGCAGCTCCAGCTCCTGGGGGGGAGGGGGGGAGTGGGGCAGCCCCATAGAGCCCCACATGGGACCCATAACTCATCCCAGTGCCTTTAATGCAGCCCCATAGAGACCCACATGGGACCCTGACTGACCACCCCCACCCCATAGCGACCCCCAAACCCCACACAGAGACCCCCCACCCCATAGCAACCCCCAACCCCCCCCATAACCCCCCATA
>NW_015439896.1:31343-38445 GCF_001577835.2 Coturnix japonica | reverse complement strand
GCACCCCACTCCACACCTGCAGGCGCCTCCTCAGGCTGCGATCGCCTCTCCAAGCCGCTGCTGCTGCCAGCTCCCAGCGCGCTCCCTAGGATCGACGCGTCTCACTTCTGCAGCTCTTCCTAATGTTAACATCCACGACGCCTCAGGATGGTGCCTTTGTTCCAGCGCATCTCCCTGCAGACCCCCCCAAATTAAAACAAACCCACATTGGGGGTCTAAAGGATCAATGGGGGACCCCTGAATTGAGGCTGGGGGCAACTCACGGTCGTTGGATTTAGCGGATGAGAGAGTCCCACAGCTTCCTTCGATCCGGTCGTTCGATGCTTGAAAAGCTCGGCCGCCGCATCGGACTGCGGGATGAGGAGTGGTCAAAGCAGGACCCCATGGAGACCCCAGACCACATGGGAGACCCCAGACCCAATGGAGGGGGACCCAGCACCACCATGGAGGACCCCCCTGCCCCAACTGGAGCAGCCCCCCTGGCTCAGCTTCAGTTGTGTTGTCCTTCTTCTGACGCTCTTCAGCAGCGCCTTCGCCTCCGTTTCTGGGTGGGGGGGACAGAGCTGTCAAGTATGACCCCCCCCCATACCTGCACACCCATAGAGACCCCCCGATAGAGACCCCGCCCATACCTGCCCCACTGAGACACCCCCCAATACCTTAGCCCCATAGAGACCCCTCCCCATACCTGCCCCATAGAGAAGCCCCCCCATAGAAACCCTCCCATACCTGCCCCACTGAAAAAAGACCCCCGCTAGGAGACCCCCCGATAGAAGGACCCCTCTCAAAACATACCTGCCCCACTGATGACCCCCCCCATACCTGCCCCATAGAGACCCCCCCGATAGAGACCCCCCCGATAGAGACCCCCCCCCCCACCTGCCCCACAGAGACCCACCCATACCTGCCCCATACAGACCCCCCCCCATAGAGACCCCCCCATACCTGCCCCACAGAGCCCCCCCTATAGAGCCCCCTCCCCATTAATTACCTGTGAGCTCAGCCTTGACGCAGGGCAGCTCGGCGGGGCAGGAGCTGCTGCTGGTTGGGGGGGGGCTGAACAGCTCCAGGAGGGGGGCGGGGGCCGGCATCTACATTAAGGGGGGGGGGCGAGGGGGGCGGGGCCAGTGAGTTAAATAGGCCACGCCCACCCCCATAGAACATAGGCAATCCATAGGCCACGCCCACCCCGCAGACCACGCTTACCAACAGGCCACGCCCTCCATAGACCACGCCCCCAAACACGGAAAGCCACGCCCACCTCCCATAGACCACGCCCCCAAACACGGAAAGCCACGCCCATCTCCCATAGGCCACGCCCCCAAACACGAAGCCACGCCCCCGGGTCTTAAAGGGCCAGCACCTCTTTAATGTGCCGGGCAGCCCATAGGCCACGCCCACCCCATAGACCACGCCCCCACTACGAAGCCACGCCCACCCCCGGGTCTTAAAGGGGCAGCGCCTCATTTTATACCATGCTGTGCAGCCTATAGGCCACGCCCACCCCCCATAGGCCACGCCCACCATAGACCACGCCCACCCCCTGTTCTTAAAGGGGCAGCGCCTGTTTTCGTACCGTGCTGGGCAGCGTGGGGCTGTCAGTGGGGCCGAAGCTGAGCAGCTCGTCGTAACTGGACTCCAGGCTGATGATCTCATCGATGACGTCATCAATCTTTTGGGGGGATTCAACCCAAAAAAAAAGAGCAATTTCTGGTCCCCTATTGCCCACAACTGACCCCAGCCCCCCCTATAGAGCCCCATAACATCACAACTGACCCCAGCCCCCCCTATAGAGCCCCATAACATCACCCACCTCCTTCTCAGAGCCCCCCCCCAAGTGCAGCGTGGCCATGGGGCTGTGGGGGGGGGATAAAATAATAAAAAAATAAAATGGGAAAAAGGGGGGTGGGGGAAAAAAAAAAGAAAAAAGGGAAAAAAAAATTTTGGGGCCCCCCGGGCCCCCCTTCCGCCCAACCCTGTTCTTTTAATTCCTTTGCATCCGGCCCCGTGCAAGGGCCGTTGCTATCTCCTCCTCCCCAGCCCCCGCTGCTGCCCGCAAGCTCCCAGCTTTCTCTTCTTTTATCGCTTGCTCTCCTTTTCTGCAGCTTCCTAAATGTAATCCACGACCCGTTGCCTTTCATGTATGGGGCGCCTTTTCGTTCCAGCGCATCTTCGCCTGCAGAACCCCCCCCCCAAATTATAAACAATATCTTCTCATCTATTTGGGGTTTCCTAAGGATCCAATGCGGGGGACCCCTGAATTGAGGCGTGGGGGCAACTCACGGGTCGTGGATTTTAGGGATGAGGGTCCCAGCTTTCTTCTTTTTTTTTTTTGACCATCCCGGTCGTTTGATGTTGAAAACCGTCGGCGCCGCTCGACTGCGGGATGGGGGGGGTCATGTCAGGACCCCATGGAGACCCCCAGACCCACATGGAGACGCCCAGACCCACAATGGAACCCAGACCACATGGAGACCCCTGCCCCAACTGCAGCCCCCCGCTCAACTTCAAGGTTTGTGGTTCTGTCCTTCTTCTCTGACTGCTCCTTCACAGCGCTCTTCGCCTCTCGATCTGGTGGTGGGGAGCGAAGAGCTGTCCAGGTATTGACCTCTCCCCCCAATACCTCCCCCATAGATTACTCTCCCCCCGATAGAGAACCCCCCCACCATACCTGCCGCCACTTGAGACTCACCCCCCCAATACCTGCCCCATATATAGCCCTCACCCATACCTGCTCCAATAGAGAGCCCCCCCATAGAAACACCCTGTTCTCTATTTATTTCCTGTCCCCAACTGAACCCCCCTCGATAGAGACCGGGGCCGGCCCGATAGAGACCCCTCTCCATACCTGCCCCACTAGACGCCCCCAACTACCTGCCCCAATATAGACACCCCCCCAGAGACCTTTCCCCAATACCGTGCCTCCATAGAGACCTCCTCGACCCAACCTGCCCCCCACAGAGACCGCTCGATCCCCATCACCTGCCTTTCCTATAACATGACCCCACCTTCAGTATGAGACCTCTCTTCTCTATACTTCTCTATTTCTATATCTCTTCTTCCTATAGAGCCTTTTCCGTCCCATGTAATTTATCCTGTTTATTCTGGTCATTTTTCTCTTGACTTTTGCAGCGGCGAGCTCGGCGGGGCAGGAGCTTCTTTTTGCTGGTTTTTGGGTTCTGAACAGCTCCAAGGAGGGGGAGGGGCCGCGCGATCTAACATGTAGGGGGGGGGGCGAGGAGGGCATGGGCGGCGAGGTGTGTAGTTAAAGGGTAAAGGCGATCGCCTCTTACTTTATTCCCTTCATATGGAGAGCAGATGCATTCTCATTAGCCAGCGCCCACTTTTTCCCGGCAGACCACGCTTATCCAACTCGGCCACGCCCGTCCATTATGACCAACGAGCCCAAAACACGTGAATACGCCAGCCCGACCTCCGCATAGGACCCACAGCCCCCAGAACCCGAAATAGCCACGCCCAATCTCCCATGAGGCCGACGGCCTCCCGAGAACTACGAAGCCACCGCCCTCCGGGTCTAAGGGCCAGCACCTTTTAATGGTGCCGGCAGTGTCCCAAGGCACGCCCACCCGCATATACCACGCCCCACTACAGACCAGCCATCGCCCACGACCCCGGGTTGCTTAAGGGGACAAGCGCCACTCCTTTATACCCATGCTGGCAGTCCGTAATTAGGCCACCGCCCATTTCCCCAGTAGCCCCACGCCCACCATAATCGGCAGCTCCCACCCCTCTGTTAGCCTTGAAAGGGCAGTCGCCCTGTTTCGTACCGTGCCCTGGGCCGCGTGGGCTGTCAGTGGCCCGCCGAAGCTGAGCAGTCTCGTGCGTAACGTGGATCTTCTCGCAGGCTGATGGATCTCATCGATGATCTTGTCATTCAATGTCTTTTGTTGGGGGATTCCCAACACCAATAATATAATAAGAATGAATTTCTGGTCCTTCTGACTATTTGTTCTTTCATCATCTTGACTTCTTATTTCTCTTCTTCCTTCTCTTATATGAGCCACTATACATCACTAACTGACCCCCGGCCCCTCCCTATAGAGCCCCATATATCTATCACCCAGCCTCCTTCTCAAGCTCCCCCCCCAATGCATCTTGTTCCATGGCTGTTGTGTGGTTGGGCTTGCATAGTGGCGGTGGGCTGCATTGGGCTGTATGTATTGGGGGGGGGGCTGGGGGGGCTTCGGCCGCGGGTGGAGCTGAGGAACTGGCGGAGCTGCTGGCGCTGGGCCAAGCTGCGGAGTGTGAATATCTGGGTGGTTTTTTGTTTTTTTTTTTTTCTTTTTTATTCTCTTCCAGGGTTGGTCTGAATATCCTATGTTGGGGGTGTGTGGGGGGGACTAGACGTTATTTTGTGGGTTGTCTCCTTTGCATGTCCTTTCCCCCCGCATTTCCCATAAAAATACGACATGGATCTATAGATAACCCCCCTTTCGAATTCTATATGCACGGAATCCCCCCATAGACCAAAACACAGCCTCCTCCATCCTATAACACCTCAATGTCTTATCCCCAACCCGCTTTCTTATCCCACAATGCTCCATAGACCCTTTGTGTGACTCGCTCCCAATTCCCATTGTGGGCCCTTCCTCTCCAATTTCCGCATTGTCCGCCCCCAACCTACATTGCCCCTCTTTTCTTCTCCTCTCCATTGTGCCTCCCCCCAACCCTATCATCCCACCCCAACTTCTCTCCTCTCCTTCTATTCTGGCCCTCTCTGTGGGTCCCCCCTATTCTGTTTCCCCCTCCTCTCTATATATCTACTTCGCTCTTCGCCTGTCTCTTCTGTCATTGTGCTATCCCATCCCCCCATTTGTGACCGTGTTCCCCTTGCCATAGTGCGCCCCGTTCCCTCTCATTGTGTCTCCACCAGCCTCCCGCTAAGCGGTCTTTCAATTTGTACCCGTCCCTATCCTAGACCTACATTGCTTTCCCCCCTCTCTACATTGTCCTCTTTGCCCTACTTTTCCCCTCTTTCCCTATACCCTACATCCCCTCTCTTTTTGTTTTGTCTCTATATCATCTCTCTCGCGATGTCTCTCCCCCCCATTTCGTCCTCCCTCTTCAGATCTCATTGGCCTCCCTCCAACTCAATTTTCCCTTCTCCCAACCCATCTCCCCCCCCGCCATATGTGCTTTTCCTTTCCTTCTCTCCTTGCATTCTATGCTTCCCTCCTCAGCTTCAAGTCAACCTTCTGTGGCTTAATCTAGTTGAGGTCTGTCGCTGCCTCCGTGTCGGGTGCGCTTCCTTCTCTACATCAATGGCTCGTGTTTTTTGGCTATGTTGGTGTGTCTGTATTATTTTTTTCTGGTTTGTTGTTGTTGTGTGTTGTTGTGTGGTTTGGGTGGGGAGCTGGGTTTTTGTCTTCTTTTCGCACGCGCTTGGTTTTTTGTTTTTGTTTTGTGTTGTTTTTTGTGTTGAGTGGAGCGGCGTCCATTTTTTTTTTTTTTTTGGGTGTTGGGTTTTGTTTTTTTTTTTTGTGTTGTTTTTTGGTTTTTTGGTTTTTTTTTTTTTTTGTTTTTTTTTTCCCGATTGCCGGGGGGGTGGGGACTTGGGGGTGGGGGGCAAGAGGGCGCCCCCGCCCCACCCCGTCCCCTGCGCTCATCGCTCCCTGGGCCTGTGGCCCTCCATCACTGCTGCCGCAGCAGAACCCGCGACGAGGGGGGGCCGGCGTGTTTGGTGAGTTGTCTGGCAGTCAGTTGCCTGTGGATTTATGAGGGGGGTTAATGTTAGGGGGGGGGGTTAATGTGTTGTTGTTTTAATTGGGGGGGTCTTGTGGTCGCTCATAGGGATACTCAGGATTGTTGGGGGGATCTGTGGTTTGGTTTCTACTTTATGGGCAGGCGGTTGCTCTTTCAGTGCTGTATGAATTGGTACTGCGGGGGGTTCCCCTGCCGCGCGCGAGCGTCCACCGGGGGGGGTTTATCGTTGGGAGTCTGCCCCTCCCCCCATGTGGTCCCCTTCTATCGATTTTCAGCTCTAATGTATTTGCCTTCTTCTGATTTCCGGGCAGCTATTCTATGACGCTGGACACTGTGGGAAGTTTGGGGGTGACACAAACCACAATGAACCCCCAATAGTGTGCTCAGTGATCACTCTCCATGCCTCCATAGAAAACACTGTGCTTCAATGACCCCTATAGACCCCCATACACCCCATAGAATCCCTATAGACCCCATGAGGTATTCCCTATAGTACCATTACTCTCTGCCCTCATAAGACCCCTTATGGATATCCCCTCTAAGACCACCTCATGCTCCCCATAATATCAACCAGACTTCGTGCCCCAACCCCTCTTATAGAATATCACTTGGTGCCTCCATGGATCCCCTAAAAAACCCCCATACGACTCTCATATTTATCTCGCCAATTAGGATCACCCTGTCCTATATGGACCACCCTGCCCTCATAGACCTCCTATGGTACCTCCTATATTGGACCAACCCTATTCTCTCTATATATGAAGTCACTGTGTCCCCAGTCCGCTTTCCCATATTCCTTGATGCCCGCCCATTAAGTCCTCCTCCATGATCCGATTTTTCCCTGCCCCCCATAGCCCCCCATGACCCTTTCCTCTCTATAGTTCCCCCTTCCCTTAGCCGGTTTCAACGCACCTGCCAGACTGTGCTGCCAGCCCGGCTCCTTCCTCATAGTAACTATTATACCGTGGTCTGGATCCCGTGGCGAGGGCCCGGGGTCCTTCAGTGGGTTGTCCCGTCCGTTTGAAACATTGTGCTCCTTCTCCCCCTCCCCGCCTTCTCCCCCTATATATAAACCCACAAGTGCCTTAAAGGGAACGGGTTCTCTCTATTGGGGGCCTCTGTTGTTGTTGTTATTTGGGGCTGGAAGTGTGTCTTCTTTCTATTGCTTGGAGGGTTGGTGGACCCTATGTTCCCCAATTGGGCTGGGGGTCTCCTTATGGGCTGGAGCCTATGACCCACTATGGGCTCCCTATGGGGCCTGGGGTGTTGTATTATGGGGCTGGGGGCTGTGTTATGGGCTGGGGGCTCCTATGGGCTGGGGTGTTTGTTATGGGGCTGGGGCCTTCCTATAGCCCGGAGCCTTGAAACCCCTATGTTC
>NW_015439896.1:20390-31318 GCF_001577835.2 Coturnix japonica | reverse complement strand
ATTGCCATGTAGGGGGGGGGGCTGCATTGGGGGGGGGGCTGTCATTGAGCCTGTATGTATTGGGGGGGGGCTGGGGGGCTTCGGCGCGTGGAGCTTGAGGAACTGGCGGAGCTGCATGTGCGCTGGGCACGCGGATGTGATAATCCGGGTGGCGATTCTCGCAGGTGGTCTGAACGCTATATGGGGGGGGGGGGGGGACAGACGTTATTTGGGGTCCCTGGCAGCCCCCCCCCATCCCAAAATACACATGGATCCTATAGAGAACCCCCCTCAATCTATAGCAGGAATCCCCCCATAGACAACACAGCCTCCTCTCCATCTAATAACACCATCAATGTCACCGCAACCCCCATCCCACAAGCCCCAAACCTTTAGGACCACCCAAACCATTGTGCCCCCTCCCTCCAACCCATTGGTAACCCCCCCAACCACAATTTGCACCCCCCCCCCATTGTGCCTCCCCCAACCCACAGTCCCCCCCAACGCCCCCCTCATTGTGCCCCCCCCCATTCTGCCCTCCCTAACATCCATTTTGCCCCCCCCCTAAGCCTTGTGCCCCCACCCCCCCCATTGTGACCCCCCGCCATAGTGCCCCCTTCCCCCATGTGCCCCTCCCCGCAACGCCATTGTACCCCCCAACCACACTTGCCCCCCCCCATCTGTCCTCCCCACTTGTGCTCGCCGCCTCCCACAACACGTCCCCCCCAACCCCCCTCATTGTGCCCCCCCCATTGCCCCCCCACTTCATTGTGCCGCCCCCAACTCATTGTTGGCCCCCCCAACCATTCTGCCCCCCCTGCCATAGTGCCCCCCCGCCCCATATAGTGCCCCCTCCTGCACCTTCAGCACTCTGGGGGGCACAGAGGGCGGCGCTTGCCCGTTGCGGGGGGGCCCCCACATCAATGGCAGCCGATGGGCCGGGGGGGGTGGGACTTCGGGGGGTGGGGGGCCGAGAGGGTCCCGCCCCCCCCCACCTGACCGTTCCCTGCGCTCTTGTTCTGTGCCTGTGCCCTCATCAGCCTGCTGCCGCAGCAGAACCCGCGACGAGGGGGGGCGGGGGGCTGCAGCAGTGCTGGCGGATAAGGGGGTCATGGGGGGGGGGGTTAATTGGGGGGGGGTTAAATCTGCGGGGGGGCTGTGGGGTCCCATAGGGATACAGGAGTTGGGGGGTTGTGGGTTTGGTTCTTACTTATGGGGCAGCGGTTGGCTCTTCAGGCTGTAGAATGGACCGGGGGGGTCCCCGGGTGGGGGGGGTTTCAGCCGGGGGGGGTTTATTCGGGGGTGCCCCCCCCCAGGTGGGTCCATTGAGTAGCCCACGATGAGCCGGATTCGGGCAGCACCGAGCTGACACTGGGAAGGGGGGGTGAGATAAATGACCCCCAATAAGTGTGCTCAGTGGACACTCCGCAGCCCCATAGAAGACACTGTGCCTGCATGCACCTAATAGACCCCATACACCCCATAATGCTCCTAAGACCCCATAGATCCCATAGGACTCACTCTGCCCTCAATAGACCCCTATGGAACCCCTATAAGACCACCCAGCCCCATAACAAACACTGTGCCCCCACCCCCATAGAAACACTGTGCTCCATGACCCCCTAAAGACCCCATAGAACCCCATAGACCCCATAGACCAACCCTGGTCCCTATAAGACCACCCTGCCCTCAATAGACCCTATGGGACCCTATAGGACCACCAGCTCCATAAGAATCACTGTGGTCCCCAGCCCCCCATATTCCTTTGAGCCCCCCATAACCACCTCCATATTCCGATCCTGCCCCATAGCCCCATGACCCCCCCATAGCCCCCGCCTTTACCTCAACGCACCTGCAGACTGTCTGCAGCCCGGGCTCCCTCCAATAGAACATAAACCGTGGGGATCGGGCCGGGGGGGGCCCGGGTTCCCTTTCAGTGGGTCCTCGGACATCGGTGCCTCCCCCCCTCCCGCACCCCTGCAAATTAAACCGCCACAAGTGCTTAAAGGGGAACGGGGGGCTGCTAATGGGGCTGGGGGTGTTGTTGTTATGGGCTGGGGGGCTCCTATGGGGCTGGAGGGTTGGACCCCTATGGGCTCCCAATGGGGCATGGGGGGCTCCTATGGGGCTGGAGCCTTTGAAGCAGCCCTATGAGGCTCCCTATGGGGCTTGGGGGGTGTTGTTATGGGCTGGGGGTTGTTGTTAATGGGGCTGGGGCTCCTATGGGGCTGGGGGTGTTTGTTTGGGCTGGGGGGCTCCTATAGGCCCGGAGCCTTGAAACCCCTATGGGTCCAATGGGGCTGGGCAGCCTCCTATGGGGCTGGATCTCTTAGAAGCCCTATAGGGTTTCCCTATTGGCGCTGGTCGCCTTGGTTTATGGTGCTGGGGCGTTCCAGCTATATGGGGCCGAGGGGCTCACGGGACCCAATAGGGGGGCGGCGGGGCTGGACAGGAAGTGGAGGCCCGACCGGGGAAAGTTGGCATAACATCAAGGCCGGATAGGCCTGAAACCGGAAAGTGTGGGCGGAACAGTCGCGGAAGCGGGTCAGACCCGGAAGTTACATGCACAAGGGGAGAGGCCTACAAACCGGAAGTGCTTCGGTGAACACAACGCCGGAGTGACCAAACCCGGCAAAGATTAAATTCAACAGAGGGATGTCAGCTCCTCAACACCGCCGATAGTGCTGAGGCAACACACCCGGAAGGTGACAGAGCCGGAAGTTTGGCATCACACGAGGGGGGAACGACCTGAGGGCGGGGAAGAGTGCTGTGTTAAAACCGGAGAGTGAACGGATACGGAAGCGACGCATTCACAAGGAGGGATAGGCCTTAAACCGGAAGTGACTGATGACAAACCAGGAAGCGGACGCATCCGGAACGCGGAAGAAGCCGAGCCGGAAGCGGAAGAGGCCCGCGCCGTGAAGCCGGGCCGGGCGGAGGCTCGGGGGAGCCGCCCGTGCTCCCCCCCTGTCTTGACCCGGCACCCCTATGGGTCCCAATGGGGCTGGGCAGCTCCTATGGGGCTGGATCCTTGAAGCCCTATAGGGTCCCTATGGGGCTGGTCGCCTTGTTATGGGGCTGGGGGTTCCGCTATGGGGCCGAGGGGTCCCGGGACCCCAATAGGGGGCGGCGGGGCTGGGACAGGAAGTGGAGGCTGACCGGAAGTGGCATCACAAGGCGGATAGGCCTGAAACCGGAAGTGCTGGGCGGAACCGGAAGCGTCAGACCCGGAAGTTACATCACAAGGGGGAGAGGCCTAAAACCGGAAGTGCTGGGCAAAACCGGAAGTGACAAACCCGGAAGTTACATCACAAGAGGGAGAGGCCTAAAACCGGAAGTGCTGGGCAAAACCGGAAGTGACAGAGCCGGAAGTTGCATCACAAGGGGGAAGACCTGAGGGCGGAAGTGCTGTGTTAAACCGGAAGTGACGGATACGGAAGCGACGCATCACAAGGAGGGATAGGCCTTAAACCGGAAGTGCTGATGAAAACCGGAAGCGACGCATCCGGAAGCGGAAAGAAGCCGAGCCGGAAGCGGAAGAGGCCGCGCCGGAAGCCGGGGCCGGGCGGAGGCTCGGGGGGAGCCGCCCGTGCTCCCCCCCCTCCCGGCGCCGTTGGATCCCGTTGATGGCGGCGGGTCCCGCGGCCTCATGGAGCTGAGGGGCCACATCCTGCCCCCGGGCTCCCACAGCCCCGCAGGTAACGGACGGACGGGACCCCCGACCCCCCCTCAATTCGGTGCCGTTAAACCGGTTTATCGTCCCGGTTCCGGTTCCGGTTCAGGGCCCCCCCCGGGGCGGCTGCAGGAGCTGCGGGAGCGGCAGCGCGGCCTCAGACACGCGCTGGGGCTGAGGATCAGGGAGCTCCGGAGGGTCTGTCTGCAGGAGGCCGTGAGTTAATATGGGACCCTATAGATCCCTATGGGACCCTATAAATCCCTATAGACCCCATAGACCCTATAGAGCCCTATAGACCCCATAGAGCTCCGGAGGGTCTGTCTGCAGGAGGCCGTGAGTTAATATGGGACCCTATGGGAACCTATAGAACCCTATAGAACCCTATGGAACCCTATAGACCCCATAGAGCCCTATAGACCCCATAGAGCTCCGGAGGGTCTGTCTGCAGGAGGCCGTGAGTCTATATAGGGATCTATGGGAACCTATAGACCCTATAGAACCCTATGGAACCCTATAGACCCCATAGATCCCTATAGACCCCATAGAGCTCCGGAGGGTCTGTCTGCAGGAGGCCGTGAGTCACCATAGGGATATATGGGAACCTATGGAACCCTATAGAACCCTATGGGAACACATAGAGCCCTATAAATCCCTATAGACCCCATAGAGCCCCATAGATCCCATAGACCCCATAGAGCTTTGGAGGGTGTGCCTGCAGGAGGCCGTGAGTCTACATAGGGATATATGGGAACCTATAGACCCTATAGGCACCTATGGGACCCCATAGAGCCCTATAGACCCCACAGAGCCCTATAGAGCCCTATAGACCCCATAGAGCTCAGGAGGGTGTGCCTGCAGGAGGCCGTGAGTTAATATAGGACCTTATGGGAACACATAGAGCCCTATGGGACCCTATAAATCCCTATAGACCCCTATAAATCCTTATAGACCCCCATAGAGCCCTATAGACCCCATAGAGCTCAGGAGGCTGTGCCTGCAGGAGCCCGTGAGTCACCCATAGGGACCTATGGGAACCTATAGACCCCATAGATCTCCATAGAGCCCCTATAAATCCCTATAGACCCCCATAGAGCCTTATAGGACCATCCTGCCCTTATAGGACCGCCCTGCCCCCATAGATCCCTATGGGACCCCCATAGACCCCTATAGGACCGCCCTTCTCCTATAGACTCCTATAGGTCCACCCCGCCCCAATAGACCCCTATAGATCCCTATAGGACTCCTGTAGGACCCTCCCGCCCCCACAGACCCCTATAGGACCCCATAGATCCCTATAGAACCCCCATAGACCCTTATGGAACCCCCATAGACCCCTCTAGGACCCCCCTGCCCCCATAGACCCCTATAGGACCCCATAGATTCCTATAGGACCCCCATAGACCATTATGGGACCCCCATAGACCCCTATAGGACCCCATAGATCCCTATAGGACCCCCATAGACCCTTATGGAACCCCCAGGACCATAGGAAAATATGGGTCCTGGGGGGGATAACGTGGGTGAGGGTGGAAATAGGGTCTGGGGGCTTGGGGGCTTAGAACTGGGGGAACAACATGGGTTGGGGGGCAGAACGGGGGCTTCAAGAAAGACATTGTCAGGTTGGAGGCTGAACCAAAGGGACCTTAAAGTGCTCATTCCTTGGGGGTCCACATTAGGACCCATTGGGGGTCCACGTTGGGCGCCCCCAGCCCTTTTTTGTGTCCCCCCCCCCGTTGGGCTGCGCTCCCTGCAATGTCCATGGCCGCCAGCAGTGCGCTATAGCGCTGCGGCCGCCTGCAGTACCGGGGGCGTCCGCTGGGGGCGCTGTAACGGGGCGTCAATGGCGTCTATGTTTAAAGCGTGTGATCCGGTCCGGTCCCGGTTCGGTTCCGGTTCGGTCCGCAGGAGGTTCGGGCGGCCGGAGGGAGGTGGCGTTCAGCTGCAGGTCGTAGAGGCCGCGCGACGTTTAGCGGCAGCCCGGGGCTGCCCCGAGCAGCGACGGCGCCGGCAGCGGCTGCAGGGAGAGGCGGCTCAAAGGCTGCGGCAGCTCCGGGCACAGCTGGGTAATGGGGGGCGATAAAGGGGGTCTATGGGGGATAAAGGGGTTCTATGGGGGATAAAGGGGTCTATGGGGGGATAAAGGGGTCTATGGGGGATAAAGGGGTTTTATGGGGGATAAAGGGGTCTATGGGGTGATAAAAGGGGGTCTATGGGGGGCTAAAGGGGTCTATGGGGGATAAGGCTATGGGGGATAAAGGGGGTCTATGGGGGATAAAGGGGGTCTATGGGGGGATAAAGGGGTCTATGGGGGATAAGGGGGTCTATGGGGGCAAAGGGGTCTATGGGGGGAAAAGGGGGTCTGTGGGGGATAAAGGGGGTCTTGTGGGGGATACAGGGGGATGGTGGGGGAAAATGGGGGTCTATGGGGGGATAGAGGGGTCTATGGGGGGATAAGGGGGGTTTAATGGGGGATAAAGGGGTCTATGGGGCTAAAAGGGGTCTATGGGGGGATAAAGGGGGTCTATGGGGGGATAAAAGGGGTCTATGGGGGGATAAAGGGTCTATGGGATAAAGGGGTTATGGGGGATAAAGGGGTCTATGGGGTGATAAAGGGGGTCTATGGGGGGCTAAAGGGGGTCTAGGGGGGATAAAGGGGTCTATGGGGGATAAAGGGGGTCTATGGGGATAAAGGGGGTCTATGGGGGATAAAGGGGGTCTATGGGGGGATAAAGGGGGCTATGGGGGGCCCAAAGGGGTCCTGTGGGGGGATAAAGGGGGTCTGTGGGGGATAAAGGGGGTCTGTGGGGGGATAAAGGGGGTCTGTGGGGGATAAAGGGTCTATGGGGGATAAGGGTCTATGGGGGGATAAAGGGGTCTAATGGGATAAACGGGGGTCTTGTGGGGGATAAAGGGGTCTTGTGGGGAAAGGGGTCTGTGGAGATAGGGGTGTATGGGGGATAAAGGGGGTCTAATGGGGAATAAAGGGGGTCTATGGGGGCTAAAGGGGTCTATGGGGGGATAAAGGGGGTCTATGGGGGATAAAGGGGTCTGTGGGGGGATAAAGGGGCTATGGGGGGATAAAGGGGGTCTATGGGGGGATAAAGGGGTCTATGGGGGATAAAGGGTCTGGTGGGGGGATAAGGGGTCTGTGGGGGATAAAGGGGTCTGTGGGGGGCTAAAGGGGTCTATGGGCTAAAGGGTCGTGGGGGCAAAGGGGGTCTAGGGGGGCTAAAGGGGTCTATGGGGGATAAAGGGGGTCTAATGGGGGGAATAAAGGGGTCTATGGGGGAAAAGGGGTCTATGGGGGATAAAGGGGGTCTATGGGGGATAAAGGGGCTCTATGGGGATAAAGGGGTCTATGGGGGATAAAGGTCTGTGGGGGATAAAGGGGGTCTGTGGGGGATAAAGGGGGTCTGTGGGGGGATAAAGGGGGTCTATGGGGATAAAAGGGGTCTGTGGGGGGATAAAGGGGGTCTATGGGGGGATAAAGGGGTCTATGGGGGGATAAAGGGTCTTATGGGGGATAAAGGGGTTCTATGTGGGGCTAAAAGGGGGTCTAATGGGGGCTAAGAGGGGTCCTAAAGGGGTCTGTGGGGCGATGGGGGGGGTCTAAAGGGGTCCTAGGGGGGCTAAAGGGTCTAATAGGGGCTAAGAGGGGTCCTAAGGGGTCTATGGGGCAATGGGGGGGGTTAAAAGGGGTCCTAGGGGGGCTAAAGGGTCTATGGGGTGATGGGGGGGGTGAGAGGGGTCTAGGGGTATGGGGGGGGGGTCTAAATGGGGTCCTAAGGGCAGTGGGGGGGTCCTAAAGGGGTTTATGGGGGGCTAAGAGGGGTCCTAAAGGGGTCTATGGGGTAATGGGGTTGTCCTAAAGTGGTCCTAGGGGCTGTGGGAGGGTGAGAATCATTTTGGGTTGATTCGAGGGGATTTTGGGTCTCTGTGGGTAACTCCGGCTCTTTAACCCGTATTTCCCCCCCCAGACGAGAACGGCTCCGTGTGTGAGCTGCCCCCATTGGAGAACGGGTGGGTCTGCTGTGTTCCCATGGGCCCCAATTGGGGGGGGGTGCTCTAATTCCTATTCGTTCTCTATTCCCCCCCCCACTAGGTTCCCCCCGAAGCCCCCCCTGAGTGGGGCCGGACCGCCCCTCCCCCTCGGTCCGGCCCCCATGCGGGCAGCCTCGCCGCAGACCTCCCCCCCTGGAGCTCGAGAGAGCCCCCCCCGGGGGGCCAGCCGCCGCAATTCACTCGCCAGCCGCAGCCAGGTGAGACCCCCCCAATAAAAACCCCCCTTATATCTATGAAGCCCCTTCCCAAATCCTCATGCCCCCCATTGTGGCAGCCCGGCCCGGACCCTCCCCCGCAGCGGCGTCGCTATGCTTTTGAGGGCAGGCAGCGTCCCCGCAACCCCCGTTTGGCACGAAGCCCCCACGGGCCCCCCCGGGACGGGTGATGGGGGGGGTGTAATGGGGGGGGGGCACAAGAGGATATTGGGGTTTAGATGGGGTTAATGGGGGGGTTATAATGCTGGGCTTGTGGGGGGGTTATATGGGGTTGTGGGGTTATGGGGGGGTTTATATGGGGCGTTGGGGGGCTTATGGGGGGGTTATATGGGGTTGGGGGGGTTATGGGGGGTTAATATGGGGTTATCGGGGGGTTGTATGGGGTATGGGGGGGTTGTAATGGGGTTATGGGGGGTTATGTGGGGTGTGTGGGGGTTACTGGTGGTTGTGGGGGGGTTACTATGGGGTTGGGGGGTTATGGTTGGGTGTATGGGGTGTGGGGGGTTAACTATGGGGTTATGGGGGGGTTAATATGGCGGCTGTAGGGGGGTTATGGGGGATTATATGGGTGTTGTGGAGGGGTTTATGGGTTAGGGGGTTATGGGGGGGTATCATGGGGTAGGGGGGTGTATGGCGGGCTTATGGGGGGTTATATGGGGTTAGGGGGGGTTATGGGGGGGGTATATGGGGTTATGGGGGGGGTTATGTGGGGGGTTAATATGGGGTATGGGGGTTATTAATGGGGTTATATGGTGATGGGGGGGTTCATATGGGTTGATGGGGGTTGTATGGGTTATGGGGGGTGTATATTGGTTATGATGGGGTATGGGGGTATATGGGGGCTGTGAGGGTTATATGGGTTGGGGGCTTTATTGGGGGGCGTTAATATGGGGTTATGGGGGTTATATGGGGTTATGGGGTTATATGGGGATATTGGGGGGTTATATGGGGTTATGGGGTTATATTGGTTATGGGGGGGTTATATTGGGTTATGGGGGTTGTATGGGTATGGGGGGTTATGGGCGGGTTATATGGGGTTATATGGGGTTTATGGGGGGGTTATATGGGTTATGGGGGGCTTATTAGGGGGTATGGGGGGTTATATGAGGTTGGGGAGGGTTTATGGGGGGTTAATGGGTTGTGGGGGTTATATGGGTTGTGGGGGGTTATGGGGGGTTATATGGGTGATGGGGTTTATATGGGCGTTATGGCGGGGTTGTTTATGGGGTTATGGCGGGGTCTGTATCGGGGTTTATTTGGGGTAGTGGGAGGGTTATTGGGGTTCATATGGGTTATGGGGGGTTATATGGGGTTAGGGGGGGTTATAGGGGGTTTATGGGGGGTTATAGTGGGGATAGGGGGGGTTATATGGGGTTTGGGGGGTTATATGGGGTATGGGGGGGGTTATATGGGGTTATGGGGGGGTTATATGGGGTTATGGGGGGGTTATATGGGGTTATGGGTTGGGGGGTATATGGGGTTGGGGGTGTTATGGAGGGGATTATATGGGTTGTGAGGGGTTATGGGGGGGGTTATATGGGGTTATGGGGGGGTTATTACGGGGTTGGGGGCAAGTAAAGGGGGGGCAGTAAGGGGTTGGGATGGGGTTATGGGTTTATATGGGGTTTGTGGGGGTTTAGGGGTTATATGGGGTTTGGGGGGTAGGGGGTAATTATGGGGGCTGTGGCGGGGTTAATGGGGTTGTGGGGGGGTCTATGGGGTTATTGGGGTGGGGGGGCAGGTAAGGGGGCAAATATGGGGTAGGGGCAATAAGAGTGATATGGGGGTTATGGGTTATGGGGGGGTTATATGGGTTATGGGGGGTATATGGGGTTATTGGGGGGTTATAGGGGGGGTTATATGGGTTATGGGGGGGTTCATATGGGTTGGTGGGGGGGTATTATGGGTTGGGGTTATAGGGGAGGGGTTCATATGGGTTTATGGGGGGGTTATATGGGGTTTATGGGGGTTATATGGGGTATATGGGTGTTATGGGGGTTATATGGGGTTATGGGGGTTTATGGGGTGGGGAGGGTTTATGGGGGGTTATGGGGGTTTAATATGGGGATGGGGGGGTTATAATGTGTTATGGGGGTTCATATGGGGTTATGGGGGGTTGTATGGGGGTTATGGGGGGTTATATGGGGGTTCATGGGGGGTTGTATGGGGTTATTGGGGGTTATATGGGCGTTATGGGGGGGTTTGTAGGGGTTAGGGGGCGTGTATATGGGTTATATGGGTTATATGGGTATGGGGGGGTATGATGGGGTTATATGGGGTTATGGGGGGGTTATTGGGGTTTGCGTGGCGTTATGGGGGGGTTATATGGGGGGTTGGGGGGGCAGGCTAAGGGGGGCAAAATAACTGGACGGGTAGGGGGCAACAAGAGGATATCGGGGCGGGTGTATGGGGTTATGTGGGGTTACTATGGGGTTGTGGGGGGTTTATGGGGGGTATATGGGGTTATGGGGGTTATATGGGTTACGGGGGGGTTATTATGGCGTGTTATCGCGGGGGGGTTGACATGGGGTGGGGGGGGGTTATGGGGTTTGTATGGGTTATGGGCGTGGGTTATATGGGGCTGTGGGGGGTTATATTTGGCGTTGGGGGGGGTTATGGGGGGCGTTATATGGGTTATGGGGGGGTTAATATGGGGTTGTGGGGGTTATATGGGGTTATGGGGGGTTGGGGGGTATAAAAAGGGGCTGTGGGGCAATGGAGGAGCCCCCACCCCCCTGATCCTGTCCCCCCCGCCCAGCCCGATTCCTCATTGCTGCCCCCCGCCCCTTGGTCCGGCAGCCAGGATCCCAGGCTGGGGGGTCCCGCCCTGGTGGGTCCCGTCCCCCCCTCACCCCCCTCCCCCCCCTGCCTTCCTCCTGCCTCCCCCTCCCCCCCCGCCGCACCCTCCGCAGGTCAACTAGCTCCGAAGCTTTTGATCGACTGGGGGGGGGGGGGAACAGCGACCCCGACCCCCCCCCCCCGACCGACGCCACCAA
>NW_015439896.1:14678-20169 GCF_001577835.2 Coturnix japonica | reverse complement strand
TAGACCCCTCTAGGACCCCCTGCCCCAATAGACCCCTATAGGACCCCATAGATTCTATAGGACCCCATAGACCATTATGGGACCCCCATAGACTACCCCTAGCATAGGACCCCCATAGACCCTATAGGAACCCTCCTTGTAGCCCCCTCCCCCCCCCCAAGCCGCACTGGGATCCTCAGATTCCTTCTCACTCCCCCTCCCCGTCCCCCCCGGTGCATTTGCCCCCCACCCACTTTAGAGCCTTTCTGAGACCCCCCACAACCCCCCCATTCCCCCCCCTTAAAGCCCCCAAGGATCCCCCTAATTCCCCCCCCACCTCCCAAGCCCCTTTGGGACCCTCAGAGCCCCTCCTAGAACAGACCCCCCCCTCCCTTGCTTCTAAGCCCCCCCCTCCCCCAAACTGGGCCCCCCCAGCCCTTCCCTATGTCCCCCCCCCCACAGGAAGCTGACGGGCAGCTGCCCCCGAGTACCCCCTGGAACCGGGGAGAGACCCCAGCCCCCCCCACGGCGTCGATCTGCAGCCCCCCCACGAGGAGCCCTGACCGAGGTGAGGAGCCCTTATGGGGGAGGCTAAGGGACCCTATGGGGGTCTAAGGGACCCTATGGGGGGCTAAGGACCCTATGGGGGTTCTAAGGGACCCTATGGGGTCTAAGGCCCCCTATGGGGTCTAAGGGACCCTATGGGGGGCTAAGGGACCCTATGGGGGCTAAGGGACCCTATGGGTGCCTAGGAAACCATGGACCCTATGGTTCCTATGGTCCTATGGGACCCTAGGAAATAGGGTCTGGGGGGGGATAACGTGGGTGAGGGTGGAAATAGGGTCTGGGGCTTGGGGGCTTAGAACTGGGGGGACAACATGGGTTGGGGGGCAGAACGGGGGCTCAGAAAAAGACATTGTCAGGTTGAGGGCTGAACCAAAGGGACCTTAAATGTCCTCAGTCCTTGGGGGTCCACATTAGGACCCATTGGGGGTCCACGTTGGGCGCCCCCAGCCCCTTTTTTGTGTCCCCCCCCCCCGTTGGGGCTGCGCTCCCTGCAATGTCCATGGCCGCCAGCAGTGGCGCTATAGCGCTGCGGCCGCCTGCAGTACCGGGGGCGTCCGCTGGGGGGCGCTGTAACGGGGCGTCAATGGCGTCTATGTTTTAAAGCGTGTGATCCGGTCCGGTCCCGGTTCGTTCCGGTTCGGTCCCGCAGGCGTTCGGGCGGCCCGGAGGGAGGTGGCGTTCAGCTGCAGGTCGTAGAGGCCGCGCGACGTTTAGCGGCAGCCCGGGGCGCCCCCGGAGCAGCGACGGCGCCGGCAGCGGCTGCAGGTGGAGGCGGCTCAAAGGCTGCGGCAGCTCCGGGCACAGCTGGGTAATGGGGGGCGATAAAGGGGGTCTATGGGGGATAAAGGGGGTCTATGGGGGATAAAGGGGTCTATGGGGGGATAAAGGGGTCTATGGGGGGATAAAGGGGTTTATGGGGGGATAAAGGGGTCTATGGGGTGATAAAGGGGGTCTATGGGGGGCTAAAGGGGGTCTATGGGGGGATAAAGGGGTCTATGGGGGATAAAGGGGGTCTATGGGGGATAAAGGGGTCTATGGGGGATAAAGGGGTTCTATGGGGAAAGGGGTCTAATGGGGGGCCAAAGGGGTCTATGGGGGGATAAAGGGGTCTGTGGGGGGAAACTGGGGGGCTGTGGGGGGTACAGGGGGATGGAGGGGGAAAATAGGGGTCTATGGGGGGATAGAGGGGTCTATGGGGGGATAAGGGGGTCTATGGGGGATAAAGGGGTCAATGGGGGCTAAAGGGGGTCTATGGGGGGGATAAAGGGGTCTATGGGGGATAAGGGGTCTATGGGGGGATAAAGGGTCTAGGGGATGAAAGGGGTTATGGGGGATAAAAGGGGTCTATGGGGTGATAAAGGGGTCTAGGGGGGCTAAAGGGGGTCTATGGGGGATAAAGGGGTCTATGGGGGGATAAGGGGGTCTATGGGGGATAAAGGGGGTCTATGGGGGATAAAGGGGGTCTATGGGGGGATAAAGGGGGTCTATGGGGGGCTAAAGGGGTCTGTGGGGGGATAAAGGGGGTCTGTGGGGGGATAAAGGGGGTCTGTGGGGGGATAAAGGGGGTCTGTGGGGGATAAAGGGCCTATGGGGGGATAAGGGGTCTATGGGGGATAAAGGGGTCTATGGGATAGGGGGTCTGTGGGGGTAAAGGGGGTCGGGGGGGGGATAAGGGGTCTGTGGGGGGTAAAGGGGGTGTATGGGGATAAAGGGGGTCTAATGGGGAATAAAGGGGGGTCTATGGGGGCTAAAGGGGTCTATGGGGGGATAAAGGGGGTCTATGGGGGGATAAAGGGGTCTGTGGGGGGATAAAGGGGCCTATGGGGGGAATAAGGGGTCTATGGGGGTAAGGGGGGTCTACTGGGGGATAAAGGGTCTGTGGGGGGATAAGGGGTCTGGTGGGGGATAAAGGGGGTCTGTGGGGGGTAAAGGGGTCTATGGGGGGCTAAAAGGGGTCTGTGGGGGGCTAAAGGGGTCTATGGGGGCTAAAGGGTCTGGGGGATAAGGGGGTCTATGGGGGGATAAAGGGGGTCTATGGGGGGTTAAAGGGGTCTATGGGGGATAAAGGGGGTCTATGGGGGGATAAAAGGGGGTCTATGGGGGATAATAGGGGGTCTATGGGGGGATAAAGGGTCTGTGGGGGATAAAGGGGGTCTGTGGGGGATAAAGGGGGTCTGTGGGGGGATAAAGGGGGTCTATGGGGATAAAAGGGGTCTGTGGGGGGATAAAGGGGGTCTATGGGGGGATAAAGGGGGTCTATGGGGGGATAAAGGGGTCTATGGGGGGATAAAGGGGGTCTATGTGGGGCTAAAGGGGGTCTATGGGGGGCTAAGAGGGGTCCTAAAGGGGTCTGTGGGGCGATGGGGGGGGTCTAAAGGGGTCCTAGGGGGGCTGGGGACGCTGCGCCCCCCCCCCCTCGGCCGAGCAGCGGCGCAGCCAGAAGTGGATGGCGCTGGAGGGGCTGCGGGATTGGTACCTGCGGCACACGGGGGGGCCACACAACGCCCCCCCCCCAAATACAACAACCACAACGAGGCCGCAGCCCCCGGCCTGGCCCCCCCCACAACACACACGGCGCCGAGAGCCCCCCCCCCCCGGGCTGCCCCACTCCATCAGCTACGCAGGGGCGCTGACCCCCAGGTACGGGGGGCAACGGGGGTATCAGGCACCTCTGTTTTAATTGGGGGGGGGGAGTTTGGGACCCCCCCAATGTCAGCCTTGTTTGTAGGGGACCCCCACCCCATAATATCCCTATAATAGCCCCATAAGACCCCCATAATAGCCCCAAATATGGGGGGCAACAGGGGTACCAGGCACCTCTGTTTTAATTGGGGGGGGGGAGTTTGGGACCCCCCCAATATCAGCCTTGTTTGTAGGGGACCCCCACCCCATAATATGCCCACAAGACCCCCATAAGACCCCCATAAGACCCCCGTAATACCCCCAAATATGGGGGGCAACGGGGGTACCAGGCACCTCTGTTTTAATTGGGGGGGGGAGTTTGGGAGCCCCCCAATATCAGCCTTGTTTGTAGGGGACACCCACCCCATAATATCCCCATAAGACCCCCAAATATGGGGGGCACTGGGGGTACGAGGCACCCCTGTTTTAATTGGGGGGGGGGGAGTTTGGGACCCCCCCAATATCAGCCTTGTTTGTAGGGGACCCCCACCCCATAATACCCCCATAAGACTCCCATAAGACCCCAGTAATACCCCCAGATATGGGGGGCAATGGGGGTACCAGGCACCCCTGTTTTAATTGGGGGGGGGGGAGTTTGGGACCCCCCCCAATATGAGCCTTGTTTGTAGGGGACCCCCACCCCATAAGACCCCCATAATACCCCCATAATACCCCCAAATATGGGGGGCACTGGGGGTACCACACTCCCCTCTTTTAATTGGGGGGGGGGGGCTTAAATTGTGCTTTGGACACTACATAAATATGGGGAGGGGGCTTAGTTTGGGTCCCCCCATAATGAGTCCCCTTTATAGAGTTCTCGCCGAACTGCGGCTATCCTGATAACGCGAGATCCAGTCGAGTACAACATTAACCACGTCTCCCTACTACTCTCCGGACAATATAATATATCGACATGAGTGCAAACGAGGACGAGTCTCTCTAAACGATTGGTTCATCTGAGGGCACCTGTGCTCTCTTCACGAACTGAGCCAGTCTACTACCACACTCCTATTCACAATAATTGGCTAGAGTTCACAGGACCACTCGCCAACTGAAAATTTGCACCCACCCTCAATTTTCCGCCCTCAATTTCGATGTTCCCCCCCCCCCCACCCAAATGCCCCAATCTTCTTCTTTTCCCCCTAAAATTCCTCGCTTTTATCGTTTAATTCTGGGCTTTAGGGGGGGCTGGCGGGTGGCGTCTTTCCTATAGGGGGGGGGCTGTTCTGTCCTATGGGGGGGCCCTGTCTTCCTTGGGGGGGGGGGCGGCTGATTCCTATGGGGTCCCCTAGTTATTTCCTACTGGGGGTGGGGGCTGCGTTTCCTTATGGGGGGGGCTTGTTCTCTTATGGGGGTCCCTGTCTTTTCCTATATGTGTGGGGGGGGGGCTGTTCTTTCCCTATAGGGGGGTGCGGGCGTCTGTCCATGGTGGTCCCTGTTCTTCCTATGGGGTGGGGGCTGTTTCCGAATGGTCCTGTTCTCCTAGGGGGGCCTGTTCGCCTATGGGGGGCTGTTCCTCATGGGGGGAGCTGTCCTGATGGGAGTGGGCTGTTCCTATGGGGTCCCTGTTCTTTCCTATGGGGGGGGCTGTTGTCCTATGGGGTCTCCTGTTCTTCCTATTGGGGCGGGCTCGTTCCTATGGGGTTCCCCGTGTTCCCTCTATGTCTCTTAAACTGCTCCATTATCTTTTCTCTCTTTCCCTAATGTCATCACGCATTTCTGTGTTATTTAACAGACCATCTTCACGCCCTGTTTTTCTCTCCACCGCCCCCCGCCCCCCCATGTTCACCCCTGCCTTTTCAGGACCCCCCCTCGGCCGACCGACCCGCAGCCCCTTCCGGGATCGCCTGGTGTGTGAACCCCGCATCATTTTAGGGGGCGGGGGGGCGGGGGGGGGACCCCCCCAGTGTTATATGTTATGGGGCAGGAGCCCCATCTAAGTGGAAGGCAGCCCCCAAGTGTGGGGCAGCCTGCCCCCCACTCCTACCCCCCCCCAAGGCCCTGGTTGATGAGGATTGCTGTATATTCTCTCCCCCCCCACCAGCTTGCATGTAGCCCCCATCCCCTCCCCCCCCAAAAGGAGGGTCCCACGTGTGGGGGGTGGAGGAGTTTGGGTGAATGGTGGGATTTTGGGGCTGTACAGCGTTGATACAATACAGGGCGAAGCGCTGTTGCCCCAGTCCACTTCATAGGCTGCGCTTTATTTGGGGGGGGGGGGGGGGGCTGCGGGGCGCCCATATGGCTGTATGGGGCCGTATCGTCC
>NW_015439896.1:6920-14653 GCF_001577835.2 Coturnix japonica | reverse complement strand
TGGGACCCCCCCCCCATAACATCCCCATATTGGGACCCCCCCATAACATCCCATCATTGGACTCCCCCCACCCCATAACATCCCCATATTGGGACCCCCTCCAGAACTCATCCCATATCTGGGAACCCACCACTCAATTCCGCCCTCAATTTCGATGTTCCTCCCCCCCCTCCACCCCAAGAATGCCACCATTGTCTTTTTCCCCCTAAAATTTCCTCGCTTTTATCCTTTAATTCTGGGCTTTATGGGGGGGCTGGCGGGGGGTCTTCCCTATAGGGGGGGGGCTGTCTGTCCTATGGGGGGCCCTGTCTTCCTGTTATGGGTTCCTATGGGTTCCTATGGGTCCTTATGGGTCTGTATGGATCCTTATGGGTTGTTATGGGTCCTTATAATTCCTTATGGGTTCCTATGGGTCCTTATGGGGCCGTATGGGTCCTTATGGGTTCCTATGGGTCTGTATGGATCCTTATGGGTCCTTATGGGTCTGTATGGGTTCTTATGGGGGCTGTATGGGTCCGTATAGGGCCGTATGGGTTCTTATGGGTCCATATGTGTATTTATGGTTCCATATGGGGCGTTATGGGTCCTTATGGGGCCGTATGGATCCTTATAGGTTTGTATAGGGCCATATGGGTTCTTATGGGTCCATATGGGTCCTTATGGGGTTGTATGGGTTCTTATGGGGCCATATGGGTTCTTATGGGACTATACAGCCCTTATATGTCTATATTCCCCTATGTGTCTGTATAGCCCCTATATGTCCATATACGCCTATGTATCTATATGGCCCCTATATATCTGTATGGCCCCTATATGTCTATACAGTCCCTATACGTCAATATACCCCTATATGTCTATATGCCCCTATATGTCTATATGCCCCTATATATCTATACATCCCCTATATGTCTTTATGGCCCCTATATGGGCGCTGTATGGGCTCCACGTGCGCCCTGGGCGGGGCCCTAAAGGACCAATCAGATCTCGCGGCACCCGAGTGGGCGGGGCGTCACCTTCCAAATATGGTCGTGGCCCCGCCCACCTGTAGACCACGCCCCCTGGCCCCACATCGCCTCAGCGAGCACCTCCACCAATCAGCGAGCGGCGTCGGCGGGCGGGGAAGCACGCCATTGGCTGGAGCGGTGGGAGAGCGCGCGCTGATTGGTCGAGGGGCGAGGCGGGGGCGGGGCTTAGCGAGCGGAGTGCGGCGGCGTTGAGCGCGGAGCGGGAGAGGCGCGAGCGTAGAGCGGGAGAACGAGCCGTGCAGACAGGTAGGACTTCCGGTTGGGTGGTAGGCCTTCCGGTCGGGTGGGTTGCAGGCCTTCCGGTTGTGTGGTAGGCCTTCCGGTTTGGTGGGCTGCAGACCTTCCGGTTGATTGAAGGCCCAGCCACAGTTAGCGGAGGGTTCGGATCGCCGCCCGGTGTTACAGGGCTGAAAACGGAGCGGGAGGATCCGGTCGTGGTGCCCAGTGAAGCCGCCGTGTCTCCTCGAGGCCCGGGGCCGCCATGTTGCCTCCTTCCCCCTTAGGCCTAGCGGCGCTGTTGCCATGGAAACCACAACGCATCCCTATTGGCCGCGCAATCTGTCGCTTCCGGGTTACGTCAGCAACGTGCGACCGGGCTGGCAGTGCGCAGGCGCAGTGGCCGCGGCCGGGGCCGGGCTGTTGGCGTTGGGCTGGGCCTTGAACCGGAACGAACGGAGCCCGGTGCGCCGCGTGGCCGCCGGCTGGTTCCTGGTTTGTGCCGGGATCCACGGGGTCCTCGAGGGGTATTTCAGCGTCAGGCACCGGGAGCTGCCCGCAGATACCGGGCTGCTGGGGGAAGTCTGTGAGTTATGGCGGTAATGGGGGGCTGGGGGGTTAATGGGGCTTTAATGGGGGTTAATGGGGGTCTGGGGCCTCTTATGGGGTGTTAATGGGGGTTAATGGGGGTCTGGAGGGCTTAATGGGGATTAATAGGGGGGTTAATGGGGGTTTTGATGGGGTCTGGGGCCTCTTATGGGGGGATAATGGGGGTCTGGGGATGTTAATGGGCAATAATGGGGGTGGTTCTTTATAAGGGGGTATACATGGGGCTGGGTCGTTATGGGGTTGATTAATTGGGGTCTGGGGGATTGTTATTTGTGGGGGTCTGGGGCTTTAATGGGGTATGGAGCTCTTATGGGGTGTTAATAGTAAATGGGGGCTTCGGGTTCTTATTTGGGTTTAATGGGGGTTCTGAGGTGTCTTATGGGGGCTCATCGGGGCAGGGGGGTGTTATGGGGGTTAATGGGGGTCTGGGGCCTCTTATGGGGTTATGTGGTCTGGGGGCTCTTTTGGGGGTCTAGGGGGGGTTAATGGGAGTCTGGGGCATTTTATGGGGGTAATGTGGGTCTGGGGGGGGTTAATGGGGTTTGATGGGGGTCTGGGGGCTGTTATGGGGATCTGGCTTTGCGGGGGGCTAATGGGTTCGTTGTGAGTGTTATGCGTGGGTGGAGCCTCTTATGGAGGGGTAATGGGGGTCTGGGGGGGTTAATGGGGGTCTGGAACCTCTTATGGGGTGGTAATGGGGATCTGGGGATGTTAATGGGGTTTAATGGGGGTCTGGGGGGGTTAATGGGGCCTGAGGTCTCTTACGGGGGTTAATAGGGGTTGAATGGGGGTCTGGTGCTTCTTATACGGGGGGTAATGTGGCTGGGAGGCGGTTTTAATGGGGGTCTTGATGGGGTTCGTGGGTCTCTTAAGTTGGGGATTAATGGGGTCTGAGGTGTCCTTAGGGGGCTAATTGGGGGTCAGGGGGGGTAAGTGTGGGGTGCTGGGGGTGTTAGTGGGTGTTTAATGGGGAGTCTGGGGGTCAGATTGGTGGGTCTGAGTCCATTATGAAGGTTATGGGGTACTGGGCCTTTATGGGGGGCTAATGGGGGGTTGGGGGGGTATTAAAGGGGTATTGATGGGGTCTGGAAGCTCTTTATGTTAATAGAAGTCTGGGCCCATATGGGGTGGT
Organism: Coturnix japonica; assembly: GCF_001577835.2. Lineage (NCBI taxonomy): Eukaryota > Metazoa > Chordata > Aves > Galliformes > Phasianidae > Coturnix > Coturnix japonica. The sequence goes on along the minus strand of NW_015439896.1, from coordinate 11,671 downwards.
TATTTGGGTCCCTCGGGGCCTCTTAGGGGTTAATGTGGTCTGGCTGGGGCTCTTTTGGGGTTAGCCTTGGGGGTTTAATGGCGAGTCCTGGGGGCGATGTTTATGGGGGTAATGTGGAGTTCAGGGGGGTTTAATGGGGGTTGATTGGGGGTCCTGGGGGCGTTAATGGGGAGTTGGGCTCTTATGGGGAATTGAATGGGGGCTGGGCTTCTATTGGGGCTAATGGTGGTCTGGGGTCTCTTATGGGGGTTAATGGGGGTCTGAGGAGTGTTAATGGGGGTTTAATGGGGGTCTGGGGATGTTAATGGGGTTGGGGGGCTTAAATGGGGGTCTGAGAGCCTTATTGGGTGTTAATTCGGGGTTATGGGGTCTGAGGGCTCATTATGGGGTTAATGGGGTCTGAGCGTCTTATGGGGGGCTAATGTGGGGTCAGGGGGTGTTAATGGGGTTTAATGGGGTTCCTCTTATGGGTTAAATGTGGTCTGGGGCTCTTTTGGGGTCTTAGGGGGGTTAATGAGGAGTCTGGGCGAATTTATGGGGGATAATGGGGTCTGGGGATGTTAATGGTGATAATGGGGGTTGGGGGTGTAATGGGGATCTGGGCACATTTTTGGGGATTGGCGGTATTTTGTGGTGTTCTAATGGGGTCGGAGCCTTTATGAGGTAATGGGGGTACGGGGGGGTGAATCGTGGCGGTACGTCGAACTCTTATGGGTGGTAATGGGGATTCTGGGGGATGTTAATGGGATGTCTGGGTGTTAATGGGTCTGGGGTTGTAATAGGGGTTAATGGGGGTCTGGGGCTCTTATAGGGGGTTAATGGGGGTCTGGGGTTGTTAATGGGGATTAATGGGGGGCTGGGGCTTCTTATGTGGGGCTAATGGGGTCTGGGGTCTCTATGGGGGTTAAGTGGGGGTTCTGAGTGAGTGATTAATTGGGGTTTCATGGGGGTGTGGGGGGGTTAAGGTGGGGCTCTGGAACGTCTTATGGGTGGTAATCGGCGGATCTGGGGGATGTTAATGGGATTAATGGTGGGTCTCGGGGCGGGGCTTAAATGGGGGGCTTTGGGGCCTCTATGGGGTTGAGATAGGGGTTCAATGGGGGCTGAATCTCTATAAGGCGATTAATGGGGTCTGGTGGGGTTAATGGGTCTGGAGGCGGCGATAATGGGGGATGGGGTCTCAGGAGGCTCTTATGGGGGTAATGGGGTGGGGGTGTTAGAATTGGGGTTTGATGGGGGTCTTGGGGCCTTATGGGGGTAATTGGGGTCTGGGGGGGTGTTAATGGGCCTGGAGGTCTCTTAACCGGGTAAATCAGGGGTTAATGGGGGTCTGGGGCTTCTTATTGGGGGGTAATTGGGGGTTTGGGGGTGGGGGGGTTAATGGGGTTTGAGGGGTCTGGGTCTATGGGGATTAATGGGGGTTTGAGGTGTTTATGGGGGGGCTGATGGGGGTCAAGGGGGTTTACGATGGGTTATAGTGGGGGTCTGGAGCGTCTTTATGGGGGGCTAATGGGGGTTGGGCGCTCTATGTGGGTCTAGGGGGTGTATTGATATGGGGTTAAATATGGGGTTTGGGCTTCTTTTAGGGGTAATCTGGGGGGTTGGGGCGTTAATGGGAGGTCTGGGCCTTTTTATGGGGTCGTGTTAATTCGTGGGGTCTGTGGGGTGCCACTGATGATCCCCCCCCCAATTCCTCTTTGTCATAGGGAAGGAATACGCCAAGGCCGACAGCCGCTACGTAAATGTGAGTACGGGGCAACTGTGTGACCTGGGCTGACCCCCGGGGGGTTCAGACAGCCCCTAGAACCGTGTGAACTCCCCCACCCCCATAGGAGTGATGACTTCAGGTCGGTGCATTGGGAAACGGTGAAGGGCCTGGGCTGGGCCCATCAGCTTCCTGACCTTCGTGTCCTTCTGAGCCGCCATCGCTCGCGCTTCGTGCTGCAGCTCATCGTGTCCCTCGGTACATGGGCCCCTATGGAAGGTTCCCCCGATGGATAGTCCCCCATTGTACGTTCCCCCATGTGAAGGTTACCTATGTAGGTTCCCTATGGATTAAGGTTCCCCATTGTAGGTTCCCGCTATGTGAAGGCTTCCCCCCCTACTGGAAGGTCCCCATTGTTAGGTTCCCCGTAATGGAAAGGTCCCCATTTGTATGGTTCACCGCCTATGGGAAGGTTTCCCCTATGGAAGGTTTTCTCCCTATGAAGGTTTCCCCCATGTGTAGGTCTCCTCCATTTGTAGTTCCCCCCATAGTAGGTTCTCCCTATGGACAGGTTTCCCCCATGAGGAAGGTCCCCCTCTAATGGAAGGTTCCTATGGAGGTTCCCCATTGTAGGTTCCCCCTATGGAAGGTTCCCCCTATGGAAGGTTCCCCCATTGTAGGTTCCCCCTATGGAAGGTTCCCCCCCCCTTAACGTGTTGTATCCCCCCTATAGGGCAGCTCTATGGGGACGTCCTTTACTTTGCCACGGAGGCTCGTGCGGGGTGGACCCACAGCGACCCCCACCCCCTTTATTTCTGGGTGTACTTTGTGGTGCTCAATGGGGTCTGGCTGGTGGTTCCCAGCGCCCTCATTATCGACGCCTGGAACCATCTCTGTGCTGCTCAGCGGGACCATGACAGACCCCACAAGAAGGGACACTGACCCCCGGGACCCCAACCCCAAACATCAGTGACCCCCATGGCCCCAATGTGAAACCATTGGGACCCCCACGACCCCCACCCTAAAGCATCATTGATCCCCAGGACCCCAACCCTAAACATTAGTGACCCCCATGGCCCCAATGTGAAAGCATTGGGACCCCCAGCTCGACCCCGGGACCCCCATGGCCCCCATCTGAAACCATTATGGACCCCCAGGACCCCCATGGCCCCAACCCAAAAGCATCATTGACCCCCATGGCCCCCATCTGAAACCATTATTGACCCCCAGGACCCCCATGGCCCCAATGTGAAAGCATTGGGACCCCCACCCCCAAAGCCTTGTAGCCCCCCATATCTGGACCTGAGACCCTCAGGGTGCCCTTGGTCCCCCCGGCTCTGGGCTCTTGGACCCCCCAGAGCCCCCAAATTGGGGGGATGGGGATGAAGGTGGGTGGGGGGCTTCAGGTCGCCCCCAAAGGGGGCTGTGCTTAACGGGATTTGGGGTCAATGAGGTGGATTTTAATAAACGGGCTGGAAATGGAGACGTGTGTGGGGTCGGGGTGGGGGTCCCGGGGTGGGTAAGGGGGGTCCTGGGGTCGGGGTTGGGGTCCTATCGCCGGGGTGGGGGTCCCATGGCCGGGTTGGGGTCCCGGGGCAGCTCGGTGCGCAGCGGGCGGGCACTAGGACCCGGCGGAGCCAGGGGCGGGGCGGCGTTTTGAGTGACGGCCGGGCGCAGCCAATGGGAAATTAGGTCGCTCGCGCTGGCCAATGTGAAGCCGAACTGAGGAGTTCGGGGCGGGCCCACGAGGTGACGAATCGCCGTTGCCGGCCGCCCTCGTGCCGGCCAATGAGCGCTCTCTCTCCCGTAGTCCCGCCCTCTTTGCCCGTCGCCCAATCAGCCCCGCCCCTTCCCCCCCGCCTTTCCATCCGACCAATCAGCGCCCAGCCGCAGCGCCGCCGGCCCCGCCCCCACAGAGCGGGCGGAAGGGGGGGAGGAGAGAGGCGGGACTTCCGCTCACCCTGCAGCCAATCCCCTTCGAGCGGCGTCAATCCCGACCAATCGCATCGCACCGTGCGGGCGGCGTCGGGCCGAGCCGGAAGCTGTGCGGCGCGGGGTCAGAGGTCGGCGCTGTTGATGTTGACACGGCTCCCGGCGCGGCCTGGTCCCGGTCCGGGCGCGGCCTAGTTCCGGTCCCGGCGCGGCCTGGTCCGGTCCGGGCTCGTGCCGCCGCCCCGGCCCCGCCGCCCCGCACTCACCGACCGGGGGGGGCCTCGCTCGGGCCCCCCCGGTTCCGCGGGGAGCAGCGGGGCCGGGTCCCGCCATGACGATCCTCCCGAAGAAGAAGCCGGTTCCGGCTCCGGACGCCGACCCCGATTCGGGTCCCGACGCCGGTTCCGATCGCGGCGCCGATTCCGGTTCCGATCGCGGCCCCGGTGGCGTCGTTGACCCGGTCGGGCCCGGGGTCGTTCCGCGGCCTCGCGCGTCGCCGCCGCCGTCGCTGCGGGGCTGGGCCGGGCTCCCCGCCAACGCCTCCCCCCCCCCGGCGGGGCCGGTCGGTGCCGTCGGTTCCGGTTCCGTGGGCGGTTCGGACGGTCCCGGTTCGTTCGTGGGGCTGGAGCCCGAACCCCGCGGAACCGGCCCGGGGGGAGGAGGCGGAACCGGGGGACCCGGGCACAGCAAACGGCGGCGCCGAGGAGGGGCCGGGCCCAGCGCGACCGGCGGCAACGGGCCCGGGGGGGGCGGCCTGAACGTGGGAACCGGAGGAACCGGCGGAGACGAGGCCGGAGGCGGCTACAACAGCGAGGACGAATATGAGGCTGCGAGAGTCGAGATGGACCCGGACACGGCAGAGCAGGTGGGGGGGGAACCGGAACCGGAACCGGAACCGGAACCGGGAACCGGGAACCGGGAACCGGCGGGGAATGGACACGGGGGGGGGTTGAGCCCATATAGAGCCCATATAGAGCCCATATAGAGCCCATATAGAGCCCAGTGATCACAGCCCCCCCCCCAGAGATACCGGGCTCTTATCAACCCCCTTATCTCATATCGCCCCCCCCTTTATGGCCCCCCCCCCAACCCTGAAAGTGTCACTGACCCCCAG
>NW_015439896.1:2451-4278 GCF_001577835.2 Coturnix japonica | reverse complement strand
CTGTGTTATCACCCCCCTGTGGTGCCCTATAGGGGTCTCACTTTGTGCCCCCCCCCCATTGAGCCCCCCACCCCATTATCTCTGTGTTATCACCCCCCCGTGGTGCCCTATAGGGGTCTCACTTTGTGCCCCCCCCTCACTGCAGCGGATCAGGTCTATGGGGATCAGGACATGCACGAGGTGGTGAGGAAGCACTGCATGGATTACCTGGTGAGGGGGGGGCAGGGGGTGGGGGGGCAGTGGGGGGTTAATGGGAGGGACTGGGGGGCAATAGGGGGTTAATAGGGCACTGGGATGGACTGGGGGGCAATGGGGGTTAATAGGAGGGCACTGGTCTATACTGGGCTGTATTGGGCCATACTGGGCCGTACTGAGCTGTACTGGGCCGTACTGGTCCCTATTGGGCTGTATTGGATCATACTGGTCCATATTGGTCCCTATTGGGCTGTATTGATTCCTATTGGGCTGTATTGGTCCCTATTGGGCCGTATTGGTCCCTATTGGGCTGTATTGATCCCTATTGGGCCGTATTGGTCCCTATTGGGTTGTATTGGTCCCTATTGGTCTGTATTGATCCATATTGGGCTGTATTGTTCCCTATTGGTCCGTATTGGTCCCTATTGGGCCGTATTGATCCCCCTGTGCCCCCAGATGAAGAACGCCGACTATTTCTCCAACTACGTGACGGAGGATTTCACCACTTACATCAACCGCAAACGGAAAAGCACGTGCCACGGGAACCACATTGAGATGCAGGCCATGGCCGAGATGTACAACCGGCCCGTCGAGGTCTACCAGTATGGCACCGGTATGGGGCTGGGGGACCCCATAGGGGGCTATGGGGCCCTATAGGGGCTGGAGGATTCCACTGGGGGCTGGGGGATCCCATAGGGGGCTATGGGACCCTATACGGGCTGGGGGGTCCCATAGGGGCTGGGGGATCCCATAGGGGCTGTGGGACCCCATAGGGGGCTGGGGATCCCATAGGGGGCTATGGGACCCTATAGGGGCTGGGGGACCCCATAGGGGCTGGGGGATCCCATAGGGGGCTGCGGGACCCCATAGGGGCTGGGGGATCCCATAGGGGCTGGGGGGTCCCATAGGGGGCTGGGGGACCCTATAGGGGCTGGGGGATCCCATAGGGGGCTGGGGGATCCCATAGGGGCTGGGGAACCCCATAGGGAGCTGAGTGATCTCATAAGGGGCTGTGGGATTCCACTGGGGGCTGGGGGACCCCATAGGGGGCTGTGGGATCCCATAGGGGTGGGTGACCCAATAGGGGCTGTGGGACCCCATAGGGGCTGGGGGATCTCATAGGGGGCTGGGGGACCCCATAGGGGCTGGGGGATCCCATAGGGTGCTGTGGGACCCCATAGGGGGCTGTGGGACCCCATAGAGGGCTGTGGACCCTCATAGGGGCTGTGGGACCCCATAGGGGCTGTGGGACCCTACATGAGGCTGTGGGACCCTACAGGAGGCTGTGGGACCCCATAGGGGGCTGGGGGATCCCATAGGGGCTGGGGGATCCCATAGGGGGCTGGGGATCCCATAGGGGGCTGTGGGATCCCATAGGGGGCTGGGGGATCCCATAGGGGGCTGGGGGACCCTATAGGGGCTGGGTGACCCCATAGGGTGTTATGGGACCCCATAGGGGCTGGGGGACCACATAGGGGGCTGGGGGATCCCATAGGGGGCTGTGGGATCCCATAGGGGGTTGTGGGCTCCCATAGGGGGCTGGGTGACCCCACAGGGGGCTGTGGGACCCTACAGGAGGCTGTGGGCTCCCATAGGGGGCTGGGTGACCCCATAGGGGACTGTGGGACCCTA
>NW_015439896.1:0-1365 GCF_001577835.2 Coturnix japonica | reverse complement strand
TGGGTCAGTGGGGGCCCTATGGGTCAGTGGGGGCCCTATGGGTCAGTGGGGGGCCCTATGGGTCAATGGGGTGCCCTATGGGTCAGTGGGGTGCCCTATGGGTCATTGGGGTGCCCTATGGGTCAGTGGGGGGTTCTATGGGTCAATGGGGTGCCCTATGGGTCACTGGGGGTCCTATGGGCTGCCCTATAACATGGGCAAGGGCTGAGGGGGCGTGGCCTGTGAGGAAGGGGGCGTGGTCAAGGGCTATAGATCTATGTATGCAAATGAGTTTTTGAGGGGGCGGGGCCAAGAAGGGGGCGTGGCTTGGTCTAGGATGCGTGGCTTGTATTAGTGGGCGTGGCTTGGGATAAAGGGGGCGGGGCTTACTGCGAGGGGGCGTGGCCACGTGGCTCCATGTTAAAGATAGAGACACAAAGGGGGTGTGGTGGTTTGGGGGCGTGGCTTATCAGAAAGGGGGGTGTGGCCTAGCAGGAAGTGGGTGTGGCTTACTGCTGGGGGGCGTGGCCACGTGGCTCCATGTTAAAGATAGGGATGCAAGGGGGGGTTGGTCTGGGGGCGTGGCCTAGCAGGAGGGGGGGGGGGCGTCGCTTAACAGGAAGTGGGCGGGGCTTACTGCGAGGGGGCGTGGCCATGTGGTTTCATGTTAAATATAGGGATGCAAGGGGGTGGTGGTCTGGGGGCGTGGCTTATCAGGAAGGGGTGTGGCTTACTGAAGGGGGGCGTGGCCTAGAAGGAGGGGGCGTGGTTACGTGGCTCCATGTTAAAGAGGGATGCAAGGGGGGTTGGTCTGGGGGCGTGGCTTACTGAGAGGGGGCGTGGCCATGTGGCTCCATGTTAAAGATAGGGATGCAAGGGAGTGTGGTGGTCTGGGGGTGGGGCCTATCCGGAAGGGGGCGGGGCCTATGAGTAGGGGCGTGTCCTATCAGTAGGGGGCGTGGCCTATCAGGAAGGGGGGTGTGGTCTATCCGGAAGGGGGCGGGGCTTATCAGGAAGGGGGCGTGTCCTATGAGTAGGGGTCGTGCCTTACGCCGTCCCCCCCAGCTGGCGGAGCAGTCCCTGATGAAAAGCGCCATCAAGACGTCGGAGGAGTCGTGGATCGAGCAGCAGATGCTGGAGGACAAGAAACGAGCCACCGACTGGGAGGCCACCAACGAGGCCATAGAGGAGCAGGTGGCCAGAGAGTCCTACCTGCAATGGCTGCGCGACCAGGAGAAGCAGGCCCGCCAGGTCCGCCATGACACCCCCCATTGTGCTCTATGTGCCACCCCACAACCCCATTGGGCTCTATGTGCCACCCCCCCATTGTCCCATGTTGTGTAGGAGCCCCCCCCATCCACATCCCATATGGGGAGGGATTCCCTG
>NW_015439895.1:92730-101833 GCF_001577835.2 Coturnix japonica | reverse complement strand
TGTAACCCAACCTGTACCCCATCTGCTCCCAACCCACCCCCAACCCACCCCCACCTGACCCCAACCCTCCCTAACCTTGCTCCCAATCCATTCTCATCCTACCCCCACCCAGTCCTCAACCTGTCCCCAATGGGTCCCCATCCATCCCCCACCCACAGCCAACCCATCCCCAAACCTGTCCTCCACCATAGCCAAACTATTACCCAACAGTCCCCACCCCACAGCCAAACCTGCCCCCAACCTGTACCCCATCTGCCCCGACAACCCAGCCCCCAAGCTCACTCAACCTGCCCCATCCCCATCCCCATCTCTCCTGTCCTTACCCTGTCTCCAACCTGTCCCCACCCCATAGCAAACCCCACCTGACCCCAACCCATCCCCAACCTGTATCCAACCTGTCCCAATCCATTCTCATCTGCCCCACCCTGTCCTCAACTGCTCCCCAACCCATCCTCCAACCGTCCTACCCATACGCAACCTGTTCCCCAACCCATCCCCACCACCCCATAGCCAACCTGTACCCAGCCTGTTCCATCTGTCCCCTAACCTGTCTCCAACCCATCCCCAATCTCTCTTCCTTGTCCACCTACCCTGTACCCAACCAGTCCCCACCCCATAACCAACCCCACCTGACCCCAACCTGTCCCCAACCCAAACCTACCTGACCCCAACCCATATCCCAATCCATTTCATCCTACCCCCACCCTGTCCTCAAACCTGCCCCACCTCCCCACACCCATAGCAACCCATCCCCACCCCATAGCAATTCTGCCAACCTGTACCCCATCTGCCCCACAACCTGCCCCCATCCCATAGCCAACCCATCCCCAACCTGTCCCCAATCCATTCTCATCCTACCCCCACCCTAGTCCTCAACTGTCCCCAATGGGTCCCATCCCAATCCCCACCACAGCAGAACCGTACCAACCAGGTTCCCCACCCCATAAGCACCTGTAACCCAACCCCATCCCCACCCCATAGCCAACCTCGTACCCAACCCATCCCCGCCTCATAGCCAACCCATCCCCACCCCATAGCCAATCTGCCCCCAGCCCATCCCCACCCCACAGCCAACCTGCCCCCAAACCTGTACCCCACTCTGTCCCACAAACCTGCCCCACAACCCACTCCAAACCTGCCCCCAACTGTCCCCAACCCATCCCACCCCATAGTTCCTCTGCCCCCCAACTATCCCAAAACCCATTCCACCCCTAGCCATTCCTGCCCCAAACCCATCCCCACCCATAGCCAATCCTTGCCCCCAACCTGGTCCCCAACCAATCCCACCCCATAGCAACTGCCCCCATCTGTCCCCACCCCATCCTTCAACCCATCCCCACCCATAGCCAACCCATACCCCAACCAGCTCCCCACCCCATAGCCAACCTGTGCCCGAACCACCCCTCCCCATAGCCATCCTGCCCCCCAACTTGCCCCCCCCATTTCCCCCATCCCTCTCCTGTCCACCCATCCTTATAGGGCCCGCAGCCATAAGGCCGCACCGTAGGACTCGTATCATCCAGGGACTTGACTGGTGAGCAGCAGAGTGCTTGAGTCCTGCAGGTATTCGATGTTCAGACAGGATGGGCTTCAGCTGGGGGGGGGAGCAGTGTGAGGGGTGTGGGAGGTTGGCCCCAGGTAGCCCACCATAGCCCACCCCATTAGCCCACCACATAGGCGCCTCACCCCTCCCATTAAATAGCCAACCCCATAGCGGCCTCACCCACCCATAGGCCTCACCCACCCATATCCCCCCCATACGGGCTTCACACCCCAGATCCCACCCCATATCCCCACCCATAGGGCCTCACCCACCCACAGCCCACCCCAATAGAGCCTCACCCACCCCATATCCCACCCCACAGGGCTCACCCACCCCATATCCCACTCCATGGAGCCTCACACACCCTATATCCCACCCCATAGGGCCTCACCCACCCCAGATCCCACCCCAGATCCTACCCCATATCTCACCCCATAGGGCCTCACCCACCCATATCTCACCCCATAGGGCCTACCCATCCTATATCCAACCCATAGGCTTCACCCCACCCCATTATCACCACCCAGATCCACTCCCCCATATCCACCCATATCTCAACACCCCATATCCCACCATAGAGCTCACCACCCCTATCCACCCAATAGTCGCCTCACCCACCCCATATTCCACACCCATAGGCGCCTCACCCACCCAGATCCCCCCCATAGGGCCTCACCCACCCCATATCCCCCCCATAGAGCCTCACCCAACCCCATATCCACCCATTAGGGCCTCACCCACCCCATATCCCACCCCATAGGGCCTCACCCACCCCATAGCCCACCCCATAGGGCCTCACCCACCCCATATCCCCCCCCATAGGGCCTCACCCACCCATATCCACCCAATTAGGCTTCACCCACCCCATAGCCCACCCATAGGGCCTCACCCCACCCCCTAGCCCACCCCATAGGGGCTCACCCATCCCCATATTCCCACCCATAGGGCTTCACCATTCCCAATATCGCCACCCCAGTATCCCACCCCCATAGGGCTCATCACCCCACCCCACTATCCCACTCATGGAAGCCTCACCCCCACACCCTAATAGCCCACCCATAGGGCTCACCACCCCATCTATCCCACCCCAGATCTACCCAATATCTCAACCCCATAGGGGCCTACACCCACCCCCTATCTCACCCCATAGGGCCTCACCGATCCTGGCTATCCAAACCCATAGGGCTCACCCACCCATATCCCACCCATATTCCACCCCATAGGGCTCACCCACCCCATATCCCACCCCAGATCCCACCCCATAGGGGCCTCACCCCCCCATATCCACCTCATATCTCAACACCCCATAGATCCCACCCATTAGAGCTCAGCCCACCCCAATCCCACCCCATAGGGCCTCACCCAACCCCATTATCCCACCCCTATCCACCCTATAGGGCCTCACCACCCATATCCCACCCCATAGAGCCTCACCCACCCCATATGACACCATAGAGCCTACCCACCCCATATCCACCCATAGGGGCCTCACCCCACCCATATTCCACCCCATTAGAGGCCGCACCCACCCCAGATCCACCCATATCCCATCCCAATCGAGCCTCACCCCCCCATATCCTTACCCCATATCCCATCATGGGGCCTCACACCACCCCATATCCACACCCCATAGGGCCTCAACCACCCCTATCCCATAATTCCCACCCATATCTCACCCATAGCCCCCCCAATAGCTCCTCACCAACTCGCAGAAGCTGCCGTGACGACCATTTCTGCACCTTAGGAAGTTGATTGTTCTGTCGCTTTGCTCTGCGTGTCGTTCTGCTGCTCTTTCTTGTATTCTGCCCCACGGCACAACGCGTGACCCCAATCAACACCCCCACACCTCACAGCCCCCTTTACCCCTATAACCCCCCCCGCCCCATAGTCCCTCACCTCCAGCAGGGTGGGAATAGAAGCGATGAAGCAACTTTGTGCGAACTCGCGTCTTCACGATGGCCTCGATGCTCTCAATACTCATGTAAGCCTTGGTCCGACGACTTGGACAGCCTGGATGGGAGGGGGGCACCTGGGGGGCCCCCTCTTGTCCCCCATTACACCCCCCTTGTCCCCATATCCCCCCCTGTCCCCCACTATGCCCCCCCACTTGTCCCCATTTCCATCCCCCTTTCCCCCATCATCCCCTTGTCCCCACATCCCCCTTTGTCCCATTCATCCCCCTTGTCCCCCATCCATCCCATTGTCCCCCATACATCCCCCTTGTCCCCAACCCCGTTAAGGGCGGAGTGCTCCCCCAACACCCCCTTTGGGTGCCCCCATCTCACGCTCATTCTGTTTCCCCATTCCACCCCCCTTTGTCCCCACAACCCCTTAGTCCCATTACACCCGCCCAGTCCCCATCACCCCTTAGTCCCCACATCCCCTTGTCCCAGTCCACCCCTACGACAATGTCCTCACCATATATAATTCCCCTCACCTTTCCCCACATCCCCCTTGTCCCCATCACCCCCCTATGTCCCATATCCACCCCCTTTGTCCCCCATACACCCCATGTGATCCCATCCACCCCCCTAGTCCCCACGATCCCCTTGTCCCCAATACCATCCCCTTGTCCCCATCAATTCCCCACCTTTTCCCCACACCCCCTTGTCCCCACATACACCCCCCATGTTCCCCACACCCCCCCTTGTCCCCACAATACACCCCTTGTCCCCATATCCCCCTGTCCCACACCCCCCTTGTCCACATATACACCCCCTTTGGGTCCCCATCCACCTTTGCTCCCCCACCCCTCTGATCCCCATATCCAGCCCCCTTATTCCCTCATTATCCCCCCCACCCCCTTTATGTCCCCTTCACCCCCCTAAGTCCCCACATCTTCCTTGTCCCCATATTCTCCCCCTTTGTCCCTCATACCACCCTTGTTCCCATATACACCCCTTGTCCCACACCCCCCTGCTGTCCCAATATCCCCCATGTCCCACACCCCCCCGTCCCCATATCCCCTTGTCCCCTCACCTCCCCTGTCCCACACCCCCCCTTTGTTCATCACCCCCTTGTCCCCATATCACGCCCGCTTCCGTCCCCCTCATCCCTTGTCCCCCCATTACAACCCCCTTGTACCCACATCCCCCTTGATCCCCCATCCACCCCTTTGTCCCCATACACCCCCTTGTCCCCATATCCCCATTCCCCGATCACCCCCCCTGGCTCCCCAATCACCCCCATTGTCCCCAGACCCCTTGTCCGCACATATCCACCCCTTGTCCCCCATACACCCCATGTCCCATCCGCCCCCATAGGTCCCTCACATCCCCCTGTCCCCCATGTCCACCCCTTTCCCCATATCCCCCCCGAATCCTCATATTCCCCCCCCATGTCCCACATCTCCGCATGTCTCCCACATACCCCTTGTCCCCCATAAACACCCCCCTATAGTCCCGCCTACAAACCCATTGTCCCCATCACACCCCCCTTTTGGTCCCCCATACAACTCCATTTCCCCAATACAACCCCACTTCTGATCCCCCTACAACCCCCCTTGTCCCCATATTCCACCCCTTCGTTCCCCCCCACACTCCTTTGTCCCCTATCCCACCACCCCGGTTGGCTATGGGGTGGGGAGGGGTTGGGGACAGATTAGGGGCAGGTTGAGGATGGACTGGGGGCAGGTTGGCTATGGGGTGGGGATGGGTTGGGGGCAGGTTGAGGACAGGGTGGGGGTAGGATGAGAATGGATTGGGAACAGGTTGGATACGGGTTGGGGATGGGTTGGGGGCAGGTTGGGGATGGTGTGGGTATAGATTGGGATATGGGTTGGGGTCAGGTTGGGGGCAGATTGGCTATGGGGTGGGGATGGGTTGGCTATGGGGTGGGGATGGGATGGAGATGGGTTGGGTACAGATTGGGATACTGGCTGGGGTCAGGTTGGGTACAGGTTGGGGGCAGATTGACTGTGGGGTGGGGATGGGTTACGGGCATGTTTGGGGCAGGTTGGGGATGGGTTGGGTATAGATTGGGATATGGGTTGGGGAAAGATTGGGGTCAGGTAGGGGACAGGTTGGGTACAGGTTGGCTATGGGGTGGGGACAGGTTGGGTACAGGTTGGCTATGGGGTGGGGATGGGTTGGGGGCAGGTTGGCTATGTAATGGGGAGAGGTTGGATACAGGTTGGCTATGGGGTGGGGATGGGTTGGATACAGGTTGGCTATGGGGTGGGGATGGGTTTGGGGCAGGTTGGCTATGCGGTGGGGAGAGGTTGGATACAGGTTGGCTATGGGGTGGGGGCAGGTTTGGGGCAGGTTAGGGATGGGTTGGGCACAGATTGGGATCCAGGTTGGGGTCAGGTGTGGTTGGGTTGGGGTCAGTTGGGGTTGTGTTGGGGTCCTGACAGCGCCCCCCCCCCTTTTTGCCCCCCTCTTTTGCCCCATAGGGGAGTGTGTGATCGCGCTGAAGTCCATGATCGGCAGCACGGCGCAGCAGTTCCTCACGTACCTGTCGCATCGCGGCGAGGAGACGGGCAACATCCGCGGCTCCATGAAGGTGCGAGTCCCTGCAGAGCGACTGGGCACCCGCGAGAGGCTCTATGGTGAGACAGGGGGGGGATGGGAGGGGGCTGTGCCCCCTATCTGTCACTATGCCATTGCAACCCCCCCCCCCGCCATCCCACTGCAATCCCATCCCATCCCATTGCCATCACATCCCATCCCGTTACCATCCCATCCCATCCCATCCCATCCCATCCCATTGCAATCCCATCCCATCCCATTGCATCCCATCCCATCCCATCCCATTGCAATCCCATCCCATCTCATCCCATTGCAATCCCATCCCATTGCAATCCCATTGCAATCCCATCCCATTGCAATCCCATCCCATTGCAATCCCATCCCATCCCATTGCAATCCCATCCCATCCTGTTGCAATCCCATCCTGTTGCAATCCCATCCTATTGCAATCCCATCGCATCCCATTGCAATCCCATCCCATCCCATTGCATCCCATTGCAATCCCATCCCGTCCCATTGCAATCCCTTCCCATCCCATTGCAATCCCATCCCATCCCATTGCATTCCGTTGCAATCCCATTGCATCCCATTGCATTCCGTTGCAATCCCATTGCATCCCATTGCATTCCGTTGCAATCCCATTGCATCCCATTGCAATCCCATCCCATTGCATCCCTTTGCAATCCCATCCCATCCCATCCCATCCCATCCCATCCCATCCCATCCCATCCCATCCCATCCCATTGCATCCCATTGCAATCCCATCCCATTGCATCCCATTGCAATCCCGTCCCATTGCAATCCCATTGCAATGCCATCCCATTGCAATCCCATTGCAATCCCATCCCATCCCATTGCAATCCCATCCCATCCTGTTGCAATCCCATCCCGTTGCAATCCCATCCTATTGCAATCCCATTGCATCCCGTTGCAATCCCATCCCATCCCATTGCATCCCAACCCATTGCATCCCATGCCACCCCACCCCATCCTATCCCATCCCATCCCATTGCAATCTATTTCTGCCATCCCATCCCATCCCATCCCATCCCATTGCAATCCCATCCCATCCCATCCCATCCCATCCCATCCCATTGCAATCCCATCCCATTGCATCCCATCCCATCCCATCCCATTGCAATCCCATCCCATTGCATCCCATTGCAATCCCATCCCATTGCAATCCCATCCTAATCCTATCCCATCCCATTGCATCCCATTGCATCCCGTTGCAGAGTGGATCAGTGTCGATAAGGACGAGGCTGCAGCTGGCAAAGGCAGAGCAGCGCTGAGCAGCAGAGCAACGCAGGAGTGTGCAAAGTGAGTGGGGGGAATTGGGGGGGGGGGGTTCTGCATCTCTTGTTGCTGTGTTGGGCCATGCAGCACTGCAGGGCGGTGCATTGGGTCCTGGTGCATGTTGCAATGCTCTGAGCAGCTCTGCAGGATCCTGGTGCATGTTGCATTGCTCAAATCAGCCCTGAAGGATCCTGGTGCATGGGGTGGTGCTGGAAGCATCCTTGGAAGATGTTGCATGGGGTCCCGGTGCATGTTGCAATGCTGAGAGCAGCCCTGCAGGATCCTGGTGCATTTGGTGGTGCTGGAAGCAGCCCTGCATGCTGTTGCATGGGATCCCAGTGCATGTAGCAATGCTGGGAGCAGCCCTGCAGGATCCTGGTGCATGGGGTGGTGCTTTAAGCAGCCCTGCATGCTATTGCATGGGACCACAATGCATGTAGCAACGCTCTGAGCAGCCCTGCAGGATCCTGATGCATGGGGTGGTGCTTTGAGCAGCCCTGCATGATATTGCATGGGGTCCCAGTGCATGTTGCATTGCTTGGAGCAGCCCTGCAGGATCCTGGTGCAGGTTGCATTGCTCAAAGCACCTGTGCAGGATCTTGGTGCATGGGATGGTGCTGGAAGCATCCTTGCAAGATGTTGCATGCATTGCTACATGCATGGGGTCCCAGTGCATGTAGCAATGCTCTGAGCAGCCCTGCAGGATCCTGATGCATGTTGCATTGCTCAAAGCAGCCCTGCAGGATCCTGGTGCATGGGGTGGTGCTGGAAGCATCCTTGGAAGATGTTGCATGGGGTCCCGGTGCATGTTGCAATGCTCGGAGCAGCCCTGCAGGATCCTGATGCATGGGGTCCTGGTGCATGCTGCATTGCTCAAAGCATCCCTGCAGGATCCTGGTGCATGGGGTGTTGCTTTAAGCAGCCCTGCATGATATTGCATGAGGTCCCAGTGCATGTAGCAATGCTCAAAGCAGCTCTGCATGATATTGCATGGGACCCCAAAGCATGTAGCAGTGCTCTGAGCAGCCCTGCAGAATCCTGGTGCATGTTGCATTGCTCAAAGTAGCCCTGCAGGATCCTGGTGCATGGGGTGGTGCTTTAAGCAGCCCTGCATGATATTGCATGGGGTCCCAGTGCATGTAGCAATGCTCTGAGCAGCCCTGCAGGATCCTGGTGCATGTTGCATTGCTCAAAGCACCTGTGCAGGATCCTGGTGCATGGGGTGGTGCTGGAAGCATCCCTGCATGCTGTTGCATGGGGTCCCAGTGCATGTAGCAATGCTGAGAGCAGCCCTGCAGGGTGATTCTTGAGGTTCCAGTGCATGCTGCAATGCTTGGAGCAGCCCTGCAGGATCCTGGTGCATGGGATGGTGCTTTAAGCAGCCCTGCATGATATTGAACGGGACCCCAGTGCATGTTGCATTGCTCAAAGCATCCCTGCAGGATCCTGGTGCATGGGGTGTTGCTTTAAGCAGCCCTGCATGCTATTGCATGGGGTCCCAGTGCATGCAGCAGTGCAGGGTGATGCATGTCATCCAGGTCTATTGCAGGACAGCCCCCCCATCCCATTGACCCCCCCTATATCCCCCCACCCCTTATCTCTATCCCCCAGGTCCATGGTCCGGAAGCCCCCCGGGGTCGATCCTCCCCCCCCCTCCCCATCGAAACCCCCCGAGGACCCTGAGAAATGCAGCACAGCTCCCACCCCCCGACCAACCCCCCCCCACCGCGGCACCAACAGGGACGAGGCCCCTCCCAGCCGGTGAGTGGGATGGGAGGGAGGGGGGGTCACCCCA
>NW_015439895.1:84628-85825 GCF_001577835.2 Coturnix japonica | reverse complement strand
TGGATGGGATGGATGGGATGGATGGGATATTATGGGAATGGATGGGATGGATGGGATATTATTGGATGGGATGGGATGGGATGGGATATTATGGGAATGGATGGGATGGATGGGATATTATTGGATGGGATGGGATATTATGGGAATGGATGGGATGGGATGGGATATTATGGGAATGGATGGGATGGGATGGGATGGGATGGGATGGGATGGATGGGATGGATGGGATGGGGATACAATGGGGATACAATGGGGTCACTGTGCCCCCCATGTCCCCATGCAGGCTCTGTGCCAGGCAGGCCGCAGTGCTGGCCCCACTGAGTGCAATGTGGGGCAGTGGCTGCGGGCGCTGGGGCTGGAGCGGTACGAGGAGGGGCTGCTGCACAACGGATGGGACGACCTGGAGTTCCTCAGGTGGGGGAGGAAACGGGGTCTGGGGGGGGTCCTGGGGGGTGGGATGGGGGTGAGGGGGGACATGGGTGGATAGGGGACCTCTGTGGGGCCATAGGGACCCTCTTGGGGCTGTATGGGACAGAGGGATCTCTATGGGGCTGTATGGGAACAAGGGGATCTCTGTGGGGCTGTATGGGGATAGGGAACGTCTGTGGGGCCATAGGGACATATAGGAATGAGAGGGATAAGGGGATCTCTATGGGGCAGGTTTGGGACAGGGAGCCTCTGTGGGGCCATAGGGACATATAGGGACAAAAGGATCCCTCTGGCGCTGTATGGGGACAAGGGGACCCCTATGGGGCTGTATGGGGTCAAGGGGATCTCATTGGGGCTGTATGGAGATAAGGGACCCTCTTGGGGCTGTATTGGGGTCAAGGGGATATCTATGGGGTTGTGTGGGGATAGGGGACCTCTGTGGGGCCATATAGGGACACAGGGATCTCTATGGGGCTGTATGGGGGGGGACAGGAGGATCTCTATGGGGCTGTATGGAGGGGGACAGTAGGATCTCTACGGGGCTATATGGGGGGGGCAGGAGGGTCTCTATGGGGCTGTATTGGGCTCTATGGGGCTGTATGGGGTGGGGTCAGGAGGATCTCTATGGGGCTGTATGGGGGGGTGGACAGGATCTCTATGAGGCTGTATGTGGTGGGGGACAGGAGTATCTCTATGGGTCTCTATGGGGCTATATGGGGGGGGCAGGAGGGTCTCTATGGTGCTGTATTGGGCTCTATGGGGCTGTAT
>NW_015439895.1:80832-81890 GCF_001577835.2 Coturnix japonica | reverse complement strand
GGAGCTCTATGGGGTCAGGATGGAGCTCTATAGGGATGGAGCTCTATGGGGATGGAGCTCTATGGGGTTCGAGCTCAATGGGGACGGAGCTCTATGGGGACGGAGCTCTATGGGGACGGAGCTCTATGGGGTCAGGATGGAGCTCTATGGGGATGGAGCTCTATGGGGACGGAGCTCTATGGGGTCAGGATGGAGCTCTATGGGGATGGAGCTCTATAGGGATGGAGCTCTATGGGGATGGAGCTCTGTGGGGACTGAGCTCTATGGAGACAGCTCTATGGGGATGGAGCTCTATGAGGACAGAATGGAGCTCTATGGGGATGGAATGGAGCTCTATGGGGACGGAGCTCAATGGGGATGGAGCTTTATGGGGTTGGAGCTCTATGGGGACACAGCACAGTGGGATGGAGCTCTATGGGGACTGAGCTCTATGGGGATGGAGCTCTATGGGGTCAGGATGGAGCTCTATGGGGACTGAGCTCTATGGGGATGGAGCTCTATGGGGTTGGAGCTCTATGAGGACACAGCACAGTGGGATGGAGCTCTATGGGGACTGAGCTCTATGGGGACGGAGCTTTATGGGGATGGAGCTCTATGGGGACTGAGCTCTATGGAGTTGGAGCTCTATGGGGTCAGGATGGAGCTCTATGGGGACTGAGCTCTATGGGGACAGAGCTCTATGGGGATGGGATGGAGCTCTATGGGGATGGAGCTCTATGGGGACGGGATGGAGCTCTATGGTGTTCAAGCTCAATGGGGACAGAGCTCTATGGGGACGGAGCTCTATGGGGTTGGAGCTCAATGGGATGGAATCCTGTTGGGATGGAACTCAATGGGATGAAACTCAATGGGGATGGAGCTCAATGGGGATGGAGCTCTATGGGGACTGAGTTCTATGGGGTTGGAGCTCTATGGGGTTGGAGCTCTATGGGGTTGGAGCTCTATGGGGACACAGCACAATGGTATGGAGCTCTATGGGGATGGAGCTCTATGGGGATGGAGCTCTATGGGGATGGAGCTCTATGGGGATGGAGCTCTATGGGGACTGAGCTCTATGG
>NW_015439895.1:74006-75880 GCF_001577835.2 Coturnix japonica | reverse complement strand
TGGGAATGGGAATGGGAATGGGAATGGGAATGGGAATGGGAATGGGGTTGGGATGGGATTCAGGTTGGGATGGGTTTGGGATGGGGATGGGGTTGGAATGGGATGGAATTGGGGGTGGGATGAGGATGGGATGGGGGTGGGATGGGGATGGGATGAAGATGGGGATGGGAATGAGGTTGGGGTTGGGATGGAATGGGGTTGGGATGGGGATGAGATGGATATGGGGTTGGGATGGAATGGGGTTGGGATGGGAATGGAGTTGGGATAGGGTTGGGAATGGGAATGGGGTTGGGAAGGGAGGGGGATTGGGATGGGGGTAGGGTTGGGATGGGGATAGAGGATAGGGGATGGGATGGGATGGGATGGGATGGGATGGGATATTATGGGATGGATGGGATGGGATGGGATAGAGATGGGTGTAGGGTTGGAATGAGATAAGGATGAGGATGAGGATAGGGTGGGAATGGGGTGGGAATTGCAATTGGGATCAGGATGGGGTTGGGATTGGGGATGGGGGTGTGATGGGGAACGGGGTGGGGATGGGATAAGGATGGGGATGGGGATGAAAATGGAATAGGATAGGGATGGGGTGTGGGTGAGATAGGAATGGGATTGGGATGGAGGTTGGAATGGGATTGGGATGGAGGTTGGAATGGGGTTGGGATGGGGATGGAATGAGGATAGGATAGGATGCAGATGGGATGGGAATTGGATGGAGATGGGGATGGGATTGGGATGGCAAAGGATGCAGGTGGGATGGGATGGGAATAGGTATGAGGATGAGATAAGGATAAAGATGGGGATGGGATGAGGATAAAGATAGGGATGGGGTGGGATATGGGATAGGATGGGAATGGAGAAGAGATAAGTTTGGGATGAGGAGGGGATTGGGATTGCAGTTGGGATTGGAATGGATATGGGATATGGATATGGGATATGGGATATGGATATGGATATGGATATGGGATATGGATATGGGATATGGATATGGGATGTGGGATATGGATATGGGATATGGATATGGGATATGGATATGGGATATGGGATATGGATATGGATATGGGATATGGATATGGATATGGGTATGGGTATGGGTATGGGTATGGATATGGATATGGGATATGGATATGGATATGGATATGGATATGGATATGGATATGGATATGGATATGGATATGGATATGGATATGGATATGGATATGGATATGGGATGGTGGTGTAGGATAAGGGTGAAAATGGGGATGGGATAAGGGTGGGGATGGGATGGGATGGCATGGGATGGGATGGGGATGGAGAAGGGAAGGGGGGTGAGATGGGAATGGGAAATGGAATATGTGGGATGGGATGGGATGGGATGGGAAGGAATGGGACACAGTGGGGTCAGTAGCTGGTCCTGAGCTTAGAGAGCCCTCCCCCGAACACCCCCCCCCATGGTGTTGTGCGCTGCGGGGTGTCCCCACTGAGTGGGGTTTACATGGGGGTTTATGGGGGTGGTATGGGGGTTTATGGGGTTTACAAGGGGGTTTATGGGGGTTTATGGGGCATCACCCACCCCCTACCTCGGTACCATTAGCTGGGGGGGGTCGTGGTGTTATATCACCCCCCCTCCATTGCGCAGAGCCATGAAGGTTGGGCTTATTTGCACCCATAGGAGCCCATCCCCACCCAGAGGGAGGGGTGGGGGGGTCTGCACTGCTCAGCCCACATCCCAAGGGGGGGAAGGGGCTGGGGGGAGGGGTTCTGCCCCACATCCCAAGGGGGATAAATGGGGGGGGGTTCTGCCCCACATCCCAAGGGGGGGAAGGGGCTGTGGGGGGTTCCCCACCTGCACCCTGGCCTCGGTCAGGTCGATCTTTAGGGCCAGCTCCTCCCGG
>NW_015439895.1:70462-72781 GCF_001577835.2 Coturnix japonica | reverse complement strand
GGAAAAGAACGGGATGGAGAAGGGAAGGGATGGAGAAGGGAAGGGATGGAGAAGGGAAGGGATGGAGAAGGGAAGGGATGGAGAAGGGAAGGGATGGAGAAGAAGGGATGGGATGGAGAGGGTCGGGATGGGATGGAGAGGGTCGGGCTGCACCATGCGTGGCTCCGCCAGGACGAGGAAATGCGGGCTGGGTGTGACAGGAGGGGACGCAGCCCGAAGGGAAGGACAGGCCAGAAGGAATTGTTATAGAGCGGGTTGGGATGCGCCAGATCGGGGATGGGATGAAGGAGGGGGATGAGATGAGAGTGGGGACAGGAAGGGTTTGGCTGAGGGGTGAGGGCAGTGGGGTGGGGAGTGGGGCAGGATGGATGCCGCGGGTCGGGATGGATGCGGTGGGCTGGGATGGAAGCGGTGGGTCGGGATGGAAGCAGTGGGTCGGGATGGAAGCGGTGGGTCGGGATGGAAGCAGTGGGTCGGGATGGAAGCGGTGGGTTGGGATGGAAGCGGTGGGTCGGGATGGATGAGGAGGGTCGGGATGGATGAGGAGGGTCGGGATGGAAGCGGTGGGTTGGGATGGATGCGTAGGGTTGGGATGGATGTGTAGGGTTGGGATGGACACGTAGGGTTGGGATGGATGTGTAGGGTTGGGATGGATACAGTGGGTCAGGATGGAAGAGGAGGGTCGGGATGGATGCGAAGGGTCGGGATGGAAGAGGAGGGTCGGGATGGATGCGAAGGGTCGGGATGGAAGAGGAGGGTCGGGATGGATGCGAAGGGTCGGGATGGAAGAGGAGGGTTGGGGTGGATGAGGTGGGTCAGGATGGTAGCGGTGGGTTGGGATGGAAGCGATGGGACGGGATGGAAGCAGTGGGTCAGGATAGAAGCAGTGGGTCGGGATGGATGCGGTGGGTCGGGATGGACACGGTGGGTCGGGATGGATGCGGTGGGTCGGGATGGAAGAGGAGGGTCGGGATGGAAGCAGTGGGTTGGGATGGACACGGTGGGTCGGGATGGATGCGGTGGGTCGGGATGGAAGAGGAGGGTCGGGATGGACGCGTTGGGTTGGGATGGAAGCGGTGGGTCGGGATGGAAGCGGTGGGTCAGGATGGACACGATGGGTCGGGATGGAAGCGGTGGGTCGGGATGGATGCGGTGGGTCGGGATGGAAAAGGAGGGTTGGGATGGATGCGGTGGGTCGGGATGGATGCAGTGGGTCGGGATGGATGCGGTGGGTCAGGATGGAAGCGGTGGGTCGGGATGGATGAGGAGGGTCGGGATGGAAGCAGTGGGTCGGGATGGAAGCGGTGGGTCGGGATGGAAGAGGTGGGTCGGGATGGATGCGGTGGGTCGGGATGGATGCGGTGGGTCAGGATGGAAAAGGAGGGTCGGGATGGAAGAGGAGGGTCGGGATGGAAGCAGTGGGCTGGGATGGATGCAATGGGTCGGGATGGATGCGGTGGGTCAGGATGGATACGGTGGGTCGGGATGGATGCGGTGGGTCGGGATGGATGAGGAGGGTCGGGATGGAAGCAGAGGGTCGGGATGGATGAGGTGGGTCGGGATGGATGAGGAGGGTCGGGATGGAAGCGGTGGGTTGGGATGGAAGCGGTGGGTCGGGATGGATGAGAAGGGTCGGGATGGAAGCGGTGGGTTGGGATGGATGCGGTGGGTCGGGATGGACGCACAGCGAAGGGATTAAGGACGCATCGAGCTCCGGTTCGGGGAAGGTCCAGGACGAACCGAACTGACGGATCCGTTCGGAAACGGGTCGGAGTTCGAAGCGGGAGGGGAAACACGGAGAGGGGACGGGACGGGGAATAGAAACCGTTTGTGCGCTGCGGGACGGGAGAGCGGAGCGAGAGAAACGGACGGAGGCGAAAGGAACGGGAGGGGAACGAAGGAACGGGGCGGGACGGAGCGGACGGAGATCGGACCGGGGGGATGGAGGGGATGGAGCCGGGTTCGGGGTGTAACGTCCCGGGCTGTCCGCCCCGCTCCGCACCGACCGGGACGCGGCGCTCGGGGCGGCGGAGTCCTGCGGCTCCCGGAGCAAAACGGGACGGGATCGGGGAGGGGGCGGACGGCCCCGGGATCGGCCCCGCTGCCCCCCGACGGGCCCCGCTCCCCCACGTTCGTTGGCGGCTCCTTCCGAGCGGCACCGGGCGCTGCGGGGGGAGCCCCGGGCTGCCGACCCTCGACGGCCCCGAACGAACGGGATGGAGAAGGGGGAATCACCGCGGTCCTCGGGGAAAGGCCGGGGGGGTCGCGGGGGGAGTCGGGCCGTTACCTGCGGAATAGGGCGAGGGCTGGTGGTCCCGC
>NW_015439895.1:65533-67574 GCF_001577835.2 Coturnix japonica | reverse complement strand
TGTGTGTGTGTGTGTGAATGGGGGGGGGTCTGTGTGCCCTCCCTGCAGGGTCGGATGCTGAGCAGGGCTGCAGAGGAGCAGCGTCCTCCCATATCCTATCCCGGGTCCCCTCCCGTGTGCTGCTCCATGTCCTCCCATGTCCACCCCCATCCAAACCCATGTCCTCCCCCACCTCCATCTCCATGTCCATCCCCATGTCCTCCCCCACCTCCATCTCCATGTCCATCCCCATGTCCTCCCCCACCTCCATCACCATGTCCATCCCCGTGTCCTTTCCCATCTCCATGTCCCTCCTCACACCCACCCCACATCCATCTCCACGTCCTTCCCCATCCAATCCCATGTCAATCCCCACCTCTATCTCTATGTCCTTCTCCCATCCAACCCCATTTCCACCCCCATGTTCACACCCATCCCCATCCCCTACCCCACATCCAACCCTATTTCCACTTCCATGTCCCATCTCACGTCCATCTCTGTGTCCTGTCCCATGTCCTTCCCATGTCCTCCCCCATCCAATCCCATGTCCACCCCCATGTCCTTCCCCATCCCCATGTCCATCCCACGTCCATCTCCATGTCCATCCCCACATCCATCCCCATCCCCATGTCCTTCCCCCATCCAACCCTACATCCATCCCCATGTCCTTCCCCATCCCCATGTCCATCCCCATGTCCATCCCACGTCCATCTCCATGTCCATCCCCACATCCATCTCCATCCCCATGTCCTTCCCCCATCCATCCCCATGTCCATCCTCATGTCCTTCCCCATCCCCACGTCCTGCCCCACTCCCATGTCCCATCCCACATCCATCTCTGTGTTGTATCCCATATCCCACCCCATGTCATCCCCGTGTCCACCTTCCTGCCCTCCCCAGGTCCATCCCCATGTCCTGCCCCACATCCCGGCCCGTATCCACTTCCATATCCCATCCCACACCCATCTCTGCATCCCACCCCACGTCCTCCCCATGTCCGACCCCATCTCCATGTCCTACCCCATGTCCTGCCCCATATCCATCCCCATGTCCCACCCCATATCCTTCCCATATCCATCTCCATATCCTCCCCATATCCTGCCCCATATCCATTCCCATGTCCCACCCCATATCCTTCCCATATCCATCTCCATATCCTCCCCATATTTATCCCCATATCCATCCCCATGTCCTTCCATGTCCCATCCCATATCCATTCCCACATCTATCCCCATGTCCTGCCTCATATCCATCCCTTTATCCATCTCCATATCCTGCCCCATATCCTCCCCATATCCATCTGCATATCCATCCCCATGTCTTCCCAGTGTCCTGCCCCATATCCTCCCAATGTCCTGCCCCATATCCATCGCCATGTCCTCCCCATATCCATCCCCATATCCATCCCTATGTCCTCCTCATGTCCTGCCCTATATCCATCCCCATATCCACCCCCATGTCCATCCCCACATCCATCCCCACACCCCACCCCATATCCACCTCTGCATCCATCCCCATGCCCCACATCCCATCCCCCACCCCCCATCCCCCCCCCGCCCCATAGCGGGGCAGAGCCAAGCATGACTGAGCATGCATTGCAGCAGGCTGTGCTCTGTGCAACGCAATGCATGCACCGGGGGATAGCATTTGCAGCAGCGCTGTGCTCCGTGCAAAGCCAATGCATGCACGGATGCATTGCAGCAGCTCTGTGCTCCGTGCAAGCCAGCCTGCACCAGGGGATTGCATAAAAACTGCAGACAAAGCGCTTGTGCTCTGTGCAAAGCAAATGCATTGCACCGAGGATTGCTATGCAAGCAGTGCTGTGCTCTGTGCAAGAGCAATGCCATGGCACCGCGGGATGCAATGATGCAGCGCGCTGTGCTCCCATGCAAGGCCAATGCAGGCACAAGGTGCATTGCGCGTGCTAGTGCTCTGGCAAGCCAAATTGCACTGCACCGAGGATGCATTTGCAGCAGTCGCTCTTGTATCCATGCAAGGCAATGCATGCACGATATGCATTGCAGGCAGCGCTTTGCTGATCTCCGTGGCAATCCTTCTCGTC
>NW_015439895.1:62370-64472 GCF_001577835.2 Coturnix japonica | reverse complement strand
TTGCACAGAGCACAGCGCTGCTGCAATGCATCCCCGGTGCATGCATTGGCTTTGCACGGAGCACAGCGCTGCTGCAATGCATCCTCGGTGCGTGCATTGGCCTTGCACAGAGCACAGCGCTGCTGCAATACATCCTTGGTGCATGCATTGGCTCTGCACGGAGCACAGCGCTGCTGCAATGCATCCCCGGTGCATGCATTGGCTTTGCACAGAGCACAGCGCTGCTGCAACGCATCCTTGGTGCATGCATTGGATTTGCACAGAGCACAGCGCTGCTGCAATGCATCCTCGGTGCATGCATTGGCTCTGCACGGAGCACAGCGCTGCTGCAATGCATCCTCAGTGCATGCATTGGCTTTGCATGGAGCGTGCTGCTGCTGCAATGCATCCTTGGTGCATGCATTGGCCTTGCATGGAGCACGGTGCTGCTGCAATGCATCCTCGGTGCATGCATTGGCTTTGCATGGAGCGTGCTGCTGCTGCAATGCATCCTTGGTGCATGCATTGGCCTTGCACAGAGCGCAGTGCTGCTGCAAGGCATGGCTGGTGAGCAAGGTGACCTTGCAAAGAGCACAATGTTTCTGCAACACACGCATGGTGCATTTAGTGCCCTTGTAAGGTGCATGGTGTTGGTGCAGCCCATGCATGGTGCATGTTGTTCCCTTGTAGGGTGCACGATGTTGCTGCAACCCATGCATGGTGCAGCCCAGTGCCCACCCCTGCAGCGCAGCACCCAGCGCTGTGTTATTGGTGCTTGGAGTCACAAAGCCCCTTTACTGATGCCCGCTATGGGGCTGCCCCATATCCAACCTCACCCCCACCCCCCCATCTCCCCATACAGGACCCCCATCCCCCTCCCATCCCCACTGCACCAACGCACTGAGGTTGCACTGAGCCCCCCCAATCCAAACCCACATTGAGACGACCCATATGTGTGTGCACACCACCTTTATTGCCCCACAACCACCCCAAACCCCCTTCACCTGCCCCATATCTCCCACAGCCCCACAGCCCCATAAGCTCCAGAGCCACCCCACGTCCCCAATGCTGGGTTCGATGCTGCCCTGCTGTCCCATTGGTGCCTATAGGAAGTAATTGGGGCTGGTGCCTATAGGAAGTAATTGGGGCCGGTGCCTATAGGAAATAAGCCATGTTCTCTGGGCTGAGCGGTGCCTGGATGTCCAGCTTGCGGGCCTTGCTGTCCTTGTCCACGATCTCCAGGCGCAGGGTGGGCGCTTTGCTCTTGCTCTGCCCCTCTCCCATCTCGGAGCTCTCTTTGCTCTTCAGCAGCTGCTTGTCCGAGTCCTCCACGGCCACGCGCAGGGTGCAGCCCCGCGGCAGCAGGTCCTGCTCGTAGGCGGCCGCCAGCTGGTTGACCACGCGACGCTCCACCTGGATGGGAACATGAGCAGCTCTGATCACACCCACAGCACCCATGGGGGCACCCATCCATAGGGGGGACAGCAGCACCGACCTATTGGTGCTACATACCATGATCGGCCCTTGGGACCCATGGGTGCACCCTCTTCCATTGCAAGGACACCAGCACGGAGCTACCGTTGATATTCCACCCCATTATTGGCCCTAGGAACCCATGGNTTGGGACCCATGGGTGCACCCTCTTCCATTGCAAGGACACCAGCACGGAGCTACCGTTGATATTCCACCCCATTATTGGCCCTAGGAACCCATGGGTGCACCCATCCATGGGACAGACACAAGCATGGACCCACCCTTGACCCTCCAATCAATGTTTGGCCCTTGGGACCCATGGGAGCCCCCTCTTCCATGGGATGGACACCAACGTGGACCCATTGGTGCTCCACCCCATGTTTGGCCTTTGGGACCCATGGGTGCTCCCTCTTCCAAGTGATAGACACCAGCACGGAGCCACCATTGATATTCCACCCCATGTTTGGCCCTTGGGACCCATGGGTGCCCCCTCTTCCATGGGACAGACACAAGCATGGACCTACCGTTGATCCTCCAATCAATGTTTGGCCCTAGGGACCCATGGGTGCGCATGTGCCCTTGAGACCCATGGGTGCACCCATCCATGGGAGGGACAGCAGCACGGACCTATCGGTGCTACACACCATCAT
>NW_015439895.1:38254-62345 GCF_001577835.2 Coturnix japonica | reverse complement strand
GGACCCATGGGTGCGCATGTGCCCTTGAGACCCATGGGTGCACCCATCCATGGGAGGGACAGCAGCACGGACCTATCGGTGCTACACACCATCATCGGCCATTGGGACCCATGGGTGCCTCCTCTTCCATGAGAAGGACACCAGCACTGAGCCACTATTGATGCTCCAATCAATGTTTGACCCTTGGGACCCATGGGTGCACCCTCTTCCATTGGAAGGACACCAGCATGGACCCACTGTTGATATTCCACCCCATGTTTGGCCCTGGGGACCCATGGGTGCCCCCCCTTCCATTGAACAACACCAGCATGGAGCCATTGGTGCTCCATTCCATGCCCAGCCTTTGGGACCCATGGGTGCACCCATCCATGGGACAGACCCGAGGATGGACCCATTGATGCTCCCCATGAAAGGGAACGCTGTGGGGCACGTGCTGTGCAGCTCTATGCCCCATTTTTGAGCTTGGGAGGGACCCATGGGTGCACCCACCATGGGACAGACACGAGCATGGACCCATTGATGCTCCACCCCATTATTGGCCATTGGAACCCACGGGCGCCCCCTCTTCTATTGGCAAGACACCAGCACGGACCCACTATTGATATTCCACCCCATTATTGGCCCTTGGAACCCATGGGTGCACCTTCTTCCATTGGCAGGACACCAGCACGGACCCACTGCTGATGCTCCACCCCACGTTTGGCCCCAGGGACCCACAGATGCACCCATCCATGGGACAGCCCTACACACAGACCCACATCTGCCCCCATAGGAGGGCCGTGGTGGTCTCTGTGCCCACCCAGCACCCAGTGGGGCCTCACCTCGTGTTTGATGGACCTGGCGCCGTAGTGCAGGTTGTAGCCATCGGCCAACACGTCCAGCACCTCCCGGTCCCAAAGCAGCGTGATGTTGTGCCGCGCTTTGGCCTGGGGGGGTGAGAAGGGGCTGATCTCCCATCAGAGACACCATGGGGGCTGAGGGTGGGGGTCTCGTTGGCCGGGGGTCTCCTCGTGCCCCTCATGTACCTTCTTGGCCCAGAAGCTGAGCTCCTTGTTGACCAGCTGGATCAGCTCCGAGTGGCAGAACGGGAGGAAATAAACGATCTCGTTGATCCTGCCCAGGAATTCGTCCCGTCTGAAGTGAGCCTGGGGGGTCAGAGGGGTCGGGGGGGCATGAGGGGACATGAGGGACCCCACACCTCCAATGGGCGCCATGTGGGGCAGGGATGGGGATGGGTTGGGGTTGGAGGTGGGTTGGGGTTTTAGGTGGTATTGGGATTGGGATGGGATTGGGATGGGATTGGGGGTAGGATTGGGATTGAGATTGAGATGGGGGTTGGGGGTGGGATCAGGGCTGGGGTTGGGGGTAGGGATGGGGCTGGGGTTGGGGTTGGGTTGGGATTAGGGTTGATGTTGGGGGTAGTGTTGAGGTTGGGGGTGGAGCTGGGTTTGGATTAGGGCTGGGGCTGGGGTTGGGGGTGGCTGGGGGTGGAGTATTTTGGGATGGGATTAGGCTAGAGTTGGGGTTGGGGGTAGTGTGGGATGGGGGTGGGTTGGTTGGGATTAGGATTGAGGCTGGGGTTGGGGTATGGGTGGGTTGGGTGGAGTTGGGTTGGGATTAGGGCTGGGTTGGGGTTGGTTATGGTTAGGGGTTGGGCTGGGATTAAGATTGGGATTGCAGCTGGGGTTAAGGTTGAGGTTGGGGTTAGATTTAGGATCGAGGCTGAGGTTCGTGTTGGGGTTGAGGTTGGGACTAGGGCTGGGTTTAGGGCTGGAGTCGGGGTTAGGGTTAGAGTTGGGATTAGGATTAGGGTTGGGGTTGGGATTAGGGTTGGGGTTAGGATTGAGGTTGAGGTTAAGACTGGGTTTGGGATTAGGGTTGGGTTTAGAGTTGGGGTAGGGGTCAGGGTTAAGTTTGGGGTTGAGGTTAGGGTTGGTATCAATGTTAGGTTTGGAGCTGGGTTTAGGTTTGGGGTTAGGGTCAGCGTTAGGGTTAAGGTTGGGGTTGGGGCCGGGTGTCATCATTAGGATTATGGTTGGGGTTTGGGTTGGGGTTAGTGTGGGAATGTGGGGAGAGGAGGGAGAGGAGAGGAGAGGAGAGGAAGGATGAGGAGAGGAGAGGAGAGGAGAGGAGAGGAGAGGAGAGGAGAGGGAGGTAGAGGAGAGGAGAGGAGAGGAGAGGAGAGGAGAGGAAGATGAGGAGAGGAAGATGAGGAGAGGAGAGGAGGAAGCAGCTGTACCTTTAAAATGGGGCGGATGACTTTCTCCTTGAACTGCTTGGAGATGGTGATCTTGTCAGACACCTGCACGTCCTCTGTAAGGCAGGATGGGGTGAGCTGGGGGGGGGGGCAGGGTGATGGGGTGCAGGGTGATGGGGGGCAGGATGATGGGGTGGGCAGCACAGCAGGTCGCAGCTTTCCCACCCAGCAGCTCCGCTCAGCTCGGGGCTCACTTCCCTCCACCGACTGCAGATGGAGCCAAGGGCTGCCAGCCCCGCTCCTGCATCACACAGCGCCTGCATCACACAGCTCCTGCATCACACAGCTCCTGTATCATCACACAGCTCCTGCATCACACAGCTCCTGCATCACACAGCTCCTATATCACATCACACAGCTCCTGCATCACACAGCTCCTGTATCATCACACAGCTCCTGCATCACATCCAGCTGACTTGGAGGGCTCAGCAGCAGCAGCAGCAGCAGCAGCAGCAGCAGCAGCAGCAGCAGCAGCAGCAGGGAGATGCTGCATCCCCTTCCCCACGACCACCCCCGTCAGTGCCCTCCCAGCTGCTCTCAGTGGCACCCCCAGGCCTGGGCTCAGCACAATGGCATGGAGACGTCGCGCCTTCTGACCCCCAGTGTGCTTTCTGACACCCCCTGTGCTCTCTGGCCGTGCTCTCCCTGCGGCCCTTTGTTATCAGGCCCCAGAAATGAGAATCCGCTGCTTCTCCTGGTTGAGGAATGAAGCGTTTGGCATTTGGAAATGAGATTCTCCAACGTTCAGCGCCAGCCGCGCTCCCGCTCTGCTCCTTTGGCTGCTGTGATGGAAGCTCTGAGGACCCCAATTGTGGGGGCACAGAAGGGTGAGATGGGGGCAGAGAGGCTGAGGAACCCACCGGGTGCCCCCCGTGGGGGTTCAGTCCTCACTAACAGGCAAAGCAAAGTGCAGCTCGGCCCTAATTACCACTAAATGAAGCAAAGGGTGAATGGAACAGCTGGTTAAGAGCAGGGATAGGAGGAGCTGGAGGGGGCGACGTGCAGCATGGAGAGCTTCAGAGAGGGGCAAAGCCAACGCAAAGCCATTGTGGGACCATCCCAGCCTCCCCATGGGCTGCTGCTGTGCCGGGCTCTGGGCTGGGGTTGGTTGAGTTGGACTGGACCATCCCCACCTAAATTCTCCGCGATCCTTTTCTTGCTCATCTCCACGGCCTCCTGCCGCAGCTGCAGCGCGTGCTGCGCGATCTCGTCGCTGGCCACGTTGGAGGTCATGATGAAGATGGCGTCCTTGCAGTCGATGGTTTTCCCTTTGCCGTCCGTCAGCCTCCCCTGCCGCGACACCGGGGCAGAGCAAAGAGTGAGAGTGGAACCCTGGGGCACGAGGGTCTGCTCCTCCCCGTGGGGGGCTCCCTTCTGCTGCACTGAGACCCCATGTCTCACAGGGAATGCTTCGCTGCCCATCTCCACCTCCATCACCATCTCCATCCCCATCCCCATCCCCATCCCCATCCCCATCCCCATCCCCATCTATCTCCGTATCTATCTCCATCTCCACCTCCATCTCCACCTCCATCCCCATCCCCATCTACCTCCATATCTATCTCCATATCTATCTCCATCCCCATCCCCATCTCCATCCCCACCTCCACTTCTATCTCCGTATCTATCGCCATCTCCATCCCCATCTCCACTTCCATCTCCATCTCCTTTCCCATCCTCATCTCCATCTATCTCCAACCCCATCTATCTCCATTTTCATCCCCTTCTCCATCCCCAACTCCATCCCCATCTCCAACTCCATCCCCATCTATCTCCTTATCTATCTCCATCCCCATCTCCATCCCCATCCCCACCTCCATCTCCATCTTCACCCCCATCTATCTCCTTATCTATCTCCATCTCCACCCCCATCTATCTCCTTATCTACCTCCATCTCCACCCCCATCTCTACCTCCATCTCCATCCCCATCCCCATTGCCATCCCCATCTCCCTCCCCATCTCCCTCCCTCTCCATCTCCATCCTCATTCCCATCCATCCCATCCCATCCCATCCCATCCCATCCCATCCCATCCCATCCCATCCCATCCCATCCCATCCCATCCCATCCCATCCCTCTCCCCATCCCATCTCAACCCAATCCCACCCCATCCCCATCCAGGCGCTGTGGGGCAGAGCCAGCTTTGCTTTGACAGCACAGGAGCCCCTCAGAAGCGCCCAACCTGCCGATTAACAAAGCAAAAGAGGGAGAGGGAAGGAGAAGGAAGGGACGGGCAGCTCCCCATGCAGTCCCTCCCCTGGCTGTGTCTATGGCAGAGCAGACATCCAGCACCGCGACACGAATCCTCGCCGGGTGCTGGAGATTAACATTTGGGTTATTGCCCTGTCAAGCGAGCGGCGCAGGAATTGATTTCACATTCAGCCGCCGCCGCCGTGATCTATGCAAGAAAAACGGCCTTATTAATCCTGAACACAGGAAAACAAGAGGGAGAAACAGAAACTCCACCACACCTATGGAGTCTGTGGGTCTATGGGGATGGATGGAGGCCTGAGGGATGGGTGGGAAGGGATGGGAGGAGGGTGTGGAGCTGTGCTGCCCTGTTTGCATCCTCATTGTGCTCCTTGGTTGCGGGTGATGCATGAGGAGAACCCCATGGGGCGGAGCAGGAGCCCCAGCAGGGCTGCAGAGCGCCGCGCTCACCT
Source organism: Coturnix japonica (assembly GCF_001577835.2). NCBI lineage: Eukaryota > Metazoa > Chordata > Aves > Galliformes > Phasianidae > Coturnix > Coturnix japonica. The sequence goes on along the minus strand of NW_015439895.1, from coordinate 57,425 downwards.
CGTCGAAGAGCTGCAGCATGATGGTGAGCACGTCGGGGTGCGCCTTGTCCACCTCGTCAAACAGCACCACGGCGTTGGGGCACTGCCGCAGCTTCTTGGTCAGCTGCCCGCCCTCCTCGTGGCCAACGTAGCCCGGGGGGGACCCGATGAACTTGGCCACCTGGGGGGGGATGAGGGGAGGGGGTGGGTGAGAGGAGACCCGGCCTCGATCAAGATGGAGGGTCGCCATCCTTTGCATTGATGAGTTGGAAGCAAAGTGAGGGTGGCCAATGGTGGGCATTGCATCCCTCAGGGGATGAGTTGGAAGGAAAGCGAGGGTGGCCAATGGTGGGCAATGGTTGTGATGAGGACGTTTGTCCTCCATCCATTAACATTATTCAGCAGCACCAGGACCAAACGGGCTTCAAAAGCAGAAGGGAGAACTCCCAGCAAGGGAAATGCCTTGCAAACAACATGAGGAGGTTTGGGCCACCCGAAGCAACCACAGCTTGAAGCACCGCCAAGCAGTCACAGAATGGTGAGGGTTGGAAAGGAATTCCAGGATCCCCAACCCCAAACCCAACCCATCCCATTGTGTCCACTGACCATGGCCCTAAACAGAGCCATAGAATCACAAAGGTTGGAAAAGACCTCCAAGATCCCCAACCCCAACCCACCCCATTGTAACCATGGACCACGGCCCTAAATAGAGCCATTGAATCATTACGGTTGGAAAGGAACTTCAAGATCCCCAAATCCAACCCCAACCCATCCCACTGTGTCCACTGATCACAGCCCTAAATAGAGCCATCGAATCATTATGGTTGGAAAGGAACTCCAAGATCCCCAAATCCAAGCCCAACCCATCCCACTGTGTTCACTGACCATGGCCCTAAATAGAGCCATAGAATCACAAAGACTGTTAAGACCCAGTCTCCATCCTGTAGCCGTGCCCCATAGCTCCTATGGGTCAAACTGCCCAGGTGTGTGCAGAGCAAAGCCCCGAGCCCTCAGCGTGACCCTCCCGCAGCCACTCTGGTGTGTCCCCAAGTGGGGCTCCACCTCTCACTGCTGCTGGGCAGCACCCCAGCATCACAGCCCCCTATTGGGGCAGACGTGGGCACCCGGCTGTTCCCCGTGCTGCCCTCTTCATTGCTCTGCTTGAAGGGGGAGCTCTCCTCCTCCTCCTCCTCTGCACCGTCTCCAAACGCTTGCCGGGCTGCAGTGCACCCACGTTTGGTTTTCCACCCCCCAGGACCCCCAGGTCCTTCTCTCCAGGAGTTCTGCTCCCATTCCATGTACATACGATGTCATTGATGAAGATGCTGAATAGCACCGTTCCCAGGACGGAGCCCCGGGGGACATCACTGATCTCTGCCCCCACCTGCACACAGAGCCATTGACCACCACCCTCTGACCACGTCCACCCACCCAACTCCTCACCCACCAGTTCATCCACCCTTCAAACCCTCATCTCTCCGATCCATAGACCAGGATGAGGTGGGAGGCCACACCAAAGGCCTTGCATGAACCCAGGTAGGTGACACCAACCACCCTCCCTTTGTCCAATGATGCCGCCCCTCCATCACCCCCCCAAACCCATCCCCAGCCCATAAACCAACCTCGTGCCTCTCCTGGAACTCTGACATGTCCAGTCTGATGAAACCCTGGAGGAGAACAAAAGAGCAGCACGTCAGTCTCCACGTACACGCTCCAACGTCAGTCATAGAATCATAGAATCATAGAATTACCCAGGTTGGAAAAGACCTTGAAGATCATCAGGTCCAACCGCAGCCTAACCAGAACCCTAACTCTAAAGACCCTCCACTAAATCAGTCCCTGAGCACCACGGTCCCATCAGGAATGCCGTCCAGAAGGAGGTGGCTGCGAGGATGGACGCGCTCATGTTCGCTTTGCCCTCGTGCCAAAGCTTTCAAAGCAGCTCGACCCACTCAGCCCAACACAACCCGTGGGGCCGAGGTCCCACCGCAGCACTCAGCCCCACCAGCAAAGGGGAGAGGGAGGAGCTTTACCTTCTTCACGTCCTTGTGGAGGTACTTGGCCGTCTGCTTGGCCAGCTCCGTTTTACCTGTTGCAAACACAAGCACACGGTCAGGATCCCACCTCCGTGTTCTGCTCCCCAGATAAAGAACTTCAGGGAAGGGCTCAGTGCTTCTGATGCCTCAATCAGCCTTAAAATGGCTGACACAACATATGGGGCATCCTCCCCGACACCCCACACCCAGACCCACACAGCTGATACAACACAGCTCCCAACTGCTTCGCTCCCTGTCTCAATATCCATCCGTATCTTACTTCACTGCCCATCCAGATCTCATTTCAATATCCATTTATATCTCATTCCAGCATCCATTCATGCCTCATTTCACTATCCATTCATGCCTCATTTCACTATCCATTCATGCCTCATTTCAATATTCATTCATACCTCATTTCAACACCCATTCATGCCTCATTTCAATATCCATTCATACCCTACCTCAGCATTCATTCATACCTTGCCCAGGGAGGTGAACTGCCGGCGTTGCTTTGAATGCCGCCATTTGGTTACTTGAAATCTCATTATTTTTAACTCTTTTCCTTCCCCCCCCCCACCCCAAACCAACTAAAACTCATTCTGCCCATCTCATCAACCAATTATCTGCTGCGTATTCCCAGCATCAACAGAATGGAGCTGTTGCAAAGCGATGGGAACCCCGAGGTTGTGAGCAGCCAATCCCTGCTGCCATCCACCCACAGCCCCCACCCACAGCGCCCACCCTGTGGGGCAGCAGGTCTGGGACAACAGGGCTCAACCTGAGCTCCTCTAAGGGAGAAATGATCCTCCTTGGAGCTGGGGGGAGCGGGCTGAGGGGGGCGGGTGGGTGCCCTGCAGGACCACGGACAGCGGCCCTTCCATTGGGATGGGGTTGGGGTCAGGTTGGGGAGGGGGTTGGGGTCAGGTTGGGGATGGGGATGGGTTTGGGGTTGGGGTCAGGTTGGGGAGGGGGTTGGGCTTGGGGTTGGGGTCAGGTTGGGGATGGGCTTGGGTTGGGGTCAGGTTGGGAGGGGATGGGTCAGGTTGGGTTGGGGATGGGATTGGGGTGGGGTTGGGGTCAGGATTGGGGAGGGGTTGGGTCAGGTTGGGGATGGGGATGGGATTTGGGGTTGGGGTCAGGTTGGGGAGGGGGTTGGGCTTGGGTTTGGGGTCAGGTTGGGGATGGGCTTGGGGTTGGGGTCAGGTTGGGGAGGGGGATGGGGTGGGTTTGGGGTCAAGGTTGGGGATGGGAGGATGGGGTTGGGGTTGGGTAGAGGGATGGGTTTGGGTTTGGGGTCAGGTTGGGGAGGGCCCGGTTGGGTACTGGGGGGACATTTCTTCCTTAAAGAGCAGCCATGCACTGCACAGCTGCCCAGGGAATGGCAGGGGGGTCACTGCCCTGGGGGTGTCCCAGAACTGCAGTGGGAATGATGGGGATAGGGTTGGATTCAATCACATCACTCTATCCCAACCTTTGTGATGCTGTGTGCAGTGGGAATGGTGGGGATGGTGGGGATGGGGCTGGATTGGATCCCCTCCATCTATCCCAACCTTTGTGATGATATGGCCGTATGAAGTGGGAATGGTGGGATGGGGCTGGATTGGATCACCTTGGACTATCCCAACCTTTGTGATGATATGGCTGTATGAAGTGGGGATGGTGGGGATGGGGCTGGATTTGATCACCTTGGATTATCCCAACCTTTGTGATGCTGTGTGCAGTGGGGATGGTGGGGATGGGGCTGGATTGGATCCCCTTGGACTTTGCCATGCCAGCCTTGGCGCAGCTCGGCGCCCCGCTCACGTTACCTATCCCCGACGATCCCAAGAAGAGGAAGACCAGCGGGTGCTCCTCGTCGTACCAGCCGTTCTCCTTCCTCCGAATCGCTGCCACGGAAACAAAAGTCAAGGGTGGAAGGAGGGAGGGGGGGGGGGAGGAGGCGTATAAATCAATGACACAAAAGCAAGTATAATTATCACTAAGTATACACTATGTTTTACCGCTCTCTGCCCACTCCGAGTCCTCCCCGCCATTAGTGCTCTGTAATTTGATTAGCCAGCCAAGGCCCCAGAGACACCTAATGAGGTTAGCATGGATTTGGAGAGCTGCCCAGAGCAGATTTCGGATAAACTTTTCCAGGATGTGCACTCAGCGTTGCCAGGGAAACGTTAAGGGGGGGACAGGAGCTGAGCCCAGCAGCACGTCGGGCTCCCAGCGCAGTGAATAAAGCAGCTCTGCTCCAAGTCTTGTGGTCCTTGTCGTCGCCGTCCATTTGTTGGCTCCTGATTTTCATCCTAAAATAAGGGATGGTGGCAGAGCTGCGGGGTCTCCGCGGGTGAAGCATCGCGGTGAAGGCAGCGAAGGGGAAGTTTGACTCTTTTAAAGACAGGAGGAGGGTTTGGAGGCCCCAACATCTGCTTCCCTGCCCTAATGCCCACAGCGCAGCCCTACGACAAACCAGTCTGGATCGTGGTGCTGCGGGAACCTCCCGGCCCAACCAGCCCAGATAGGAGTTACCCCCTCGATCTCATCAGGTACCAAATCAAAACGCTGCTCTACAGAGATGGAAGGGGAGGAAGGAACTTCCAAGGCTGGATGGGGCCATGGGGCAAGAAATGGGCCCCGGCTCAGACCTTGTGCCTTAGTGTGCACGGTGGTGCCTTGGGGTTGGAGGATGGGTTGTACTGGAGGCCCTTCCCAACCCTCATAGCTTTGATTCCATGACTCCTAGTGAACACGGTGGTGCTGGGTTGTGGTTGGAGGCTGTTTCCAACCTTCGTCAGTCTGTGATTCCACAACTGGGAATGGTGAGGATGGAACAGCAGCTGGAGCTGATGGTCTGTAACTGCGTCCCACCAAGATGGGCTGACAGGGTAGGGTCGTGTTGGACAGTAGGACAAAGTGCTCTGAGAATGGCAGAGCTGCCCTGCCCTAATCCTAACGCTAAACCAAACCCTAACGCTAACCCTAGCCCTAACCCTTACCTTAACTCTAACCCTAACCCTAACCCTAATCCTAAGACTAAGCCTACGCCTAACCCTAACCCTACCCTAACCCTAAACGTAAACCTAACACTAACCCTAACCCTACCCTAACCCTAAACCTAAACCTAACACTAAACCTAACCCTAACACTAACTCTAAACCTAACCCTAACCCTAGCCCTAGCCCTAACCCTTACCCTAACTCTAAACCTAACCCTAACCCTAACCCTAACCCTAACTCTAACCCTAACCATAACCCTAACCCTACCCTAACCCTAACACTAACCCTAAACCTAAACCTAACCATAACCCTAACCCTAATTCTAACCCTACTCCTAACCGAAACTCCCAACGCTAACCCAAACCCTAACTCTAAACCTACCCTAACCCTAATTGCTAACGCTAATCTTACACTAACCCTAACCTTAACCCTAACCCGAACCATATCCCTATCCTTAACTCCTAGCCCTACCCTAACCCTAACTCCTAACCCTAACGCTATCCCTAACTCCTAACCCTAACGCTATCCCTAACTACTAGACCTAACGCTATCCCTAACTCCTAGCCTTAACTCGAACCCTAACCCTAACCGTAACCTACCCTAACCCTATCCCTAACACCTAACCCTAACCCTAACCCAAACCATAACCCTACTCCCAACCTTAACCCTAACCCTACCCTACCCTACCCTAACCTTAACCCTAACCCTAGCCCTAACCCTAACCTCAACCCTAACTCTAACCCTACCCTACCTCTAACCCTATCCCTAACTCCTAACCCTAACTCTAACCCTAACTCTAACCGTAACCTACCCTAACCCTATCCCTAACTCCTAACCCTAATCCTAACCCTAACCATAACCCTACTCCCAACCTTAACCCTAACCCTACCCTACCCTAACCCTAACCCTAACCCTAACCCTAACCCTAACCCTAACCCTAACCCTAACCCTAACCCTAACCCTAACCCTAACTCTAACCCTACCCTACCCTACCCTAACCCTAACCCTACCCCTAACTCCTAACCCTAACCCTACAAGTGGCCATGGTGGGGATGGGATGGAGCTGGACTCAATGATCCTACAGACCTTTCCCAACCTTAATGACCCTACGATCCTATTCTACGACACCAAAACTCAACATCAGGCACCCCAGCATGGGCACATGGATGGACCCTGGTGCAACAGAGCCATGGATGGGCAGCAACGAGGAGGGAAGGCATTCAATAGCAGCTGCTGGACACCGAGAGGGGGCTGAGCACTGACCTGACCGCAGTCACCGAGCACCTCCACCCCGAGCAGCCCAACCTCCAGCCCCGGGCTCAGTTGTTGTTGTTGTTGTTTTAATGGATGGGGAATAACAAGGACACCGGCCATTTCTGCAGCTATTTCAGCCCAGATAATAAATGTAATAAACTTTGGCTCGGGGGCACGGAGTGACCACTCGTAGGGGTCAGGCTGCTCGGAGGCGCTGAGGTTAAGTGCTGTACGTGTGTGTGTGTGTTGGTGGTTGTCTTTAATCCTGCAGGACATCAGGCTTTATGGACAAGCTCTCGGCTCCCCCGTGATATACACGGTGCCATAAAAGCTGCCACCAGGTTACTGCCTGTGATTCAGTGCTGCGTCGTGGCTGCGCGGCGCTGACCGGCGCCGTCTACAGCGGGTTGGGGAGACCAACGAGGTGTTAAAGCTCTCCTATACACAGCCAGGATACGGCCCAGCCTTAAGGTTTGGAAAACATCAACTATTCTGGTCGTCAGTGGAGAGGGCGCCAGCTTACAGCTATCCAATCCCAAAGCTGGTGGGTTTGGTGTTGGGATGGGGAGGAAAGATGATGTTTTGGACAAAGCACAAGGGTTGGGTGGATGAGAACCATGGACAGAGCTCTGGAAGCTGTGGGGAACGCTCCTTTCTATGGGGCTCCCAACCCAACTCTTTACCAACACCAACCAAGGGATCCACACTGAACCTCTCATCAAGCTCATGTGCAGGAATGGCTGGGGAGGGCAGGCCAAGCTCCAGCACGAAGCTCCGACCCGGTGCCATGTGAAGAGGCCGACGATGACGCCCAGCTCTTCTTCTTTGGAGCCATTTCCAGCCCTTCCGCCGTGCTCCCACTTTATTTCGTCCATCTGTAACGGCGTAACTGTAGCGCTGCGCCGCCGAGCGGCCCTTCAGCTCGCGATTGAACTGATAAATTCACTGTATTACTTTACACAAATCAATACCCCAGCAGTTATCAGGGCTTGATGTGACCGAAATTGGTTTCAGCCAATTTGTGAGCGTAATAAATGTCCATTTATCAAATCAATTCATTCCGTGGTGCTCCTCGGACCACCCTGCTCGGGGTGCCAGGGGGTGACGATGGCCCCGGCTCCGTCCCCACCTTGGGATGGAGGACGAGCCCCTTCCTGGCCCTGTCTGACCCGACAGCGTGGTCCCACTGCTCCACCTGCACTTGGACCCGGACCCGCCTGCCTTGCCACAGCACACACCGAAACAAGGCACCTGTAGGGGATCCCACCTGCTCTGCATTAGGGGCAGTTGAGGGTCACATCTCTGCTTGTCTGTTTTCTCCATCTGATTCCAGCCCTGTCAGTGCCCGGCACGTTGAATGGATCACATACAGCATCACAACCTCTACACCAACAACCTCACGGCCCTTTTCCTTCTTCCTTCCTTCCTCAGCTTCAGGAGGAGGCCCAGCACAAAGTATGACCCTACAGTGCTATGGAAGCGCTTCAATGCAGCAGGGCTGGAGCGTCAGACAGGACTGCACCATCAGCAAAGGGGGAAAGGCCTCAAAGATGTCCTGAAGTCCAACCATCAACCCATCACCATCATGACCACTGAGCACGTCCCTCACATCTCCTATATGGGTCTGGCTGTGGTGTTTGTATGCTGTAATATAAGGTGAGATGTCCCATATGGGTTTGGTTGTGTTTGCTGTGCTACAAGGTGAGATGTCCCATATGGGTTTGGTTGTGTTTGTTGTGTTACAAGGTGAGGTGTCCCATATGGGTTTGGTTGTGGTGTTTGTGTGCTGTAGTATAAGGTGAGATGTCCCATATGGGTTTGGTTGTGGTGTACCCATATCCCATACCCCATACCCCATACCCACACAGTGAGCCCAGAGCTCAGGGGCCCTTTGTGCTGCCCTGAATCCTACTTGGACAGCAGGTTGAATCCAATTAGTCAATTAAGGAGCTGTTATAAATGACACCAATGGGCCACGCGAGGGGCGCCAAGCGGCCGCAATCTATACATGGGGAGCCCATGATATGGCAGCAGAAAGCAATAGGGAACAGAACCCATAACATGCAGAAAGCAATGGGGAACAGAGCCCATAACGTGCAGAAAGCAATGGGGAACAGAGCCCATAATGTGCAGAAAGCAATGGGGAACAGAGCCCATAACGTGCAGAAAGCAATGGGGAACAGAGCCCATAAGAAAGCAATGGGGAACAGAGCCCATAACATGCAGAAAGCAATGGGGAACAGAGCCCATAAGAAAGCAATGGGGAACAGAGTCCATAATGTGCAGAAAGCAATGGGGGACAGAGCCCATAACATGGCAGCAGAAAGCAATGGGGGACAGAGCCCATAACATGCAGAAAGCCATGGGGAACAGAGCCCATAAGAAAGCAATGGGGAACAGAGCCCATAACATGGAACAGAAAGCAATGGGGGACAGAGCCCATAAGAAAGCAGTGGGGAATGGAGAGAAGCTGAAGTTGCTTGGAAGAAAAGAGGCTGGAAATTCAACCTCCCTGAAAGAAATCGGGGCAGAAGGGAGGAGGGGGGGGAGGAGGGGCCGGATCCTGTCCTCTACCTTTTGGTCTGATGTCCTGAGGCTGAAGGGGGGGGGGGACACAGAGCGCATTCCCTCTAATTCAATAAGAGAAACCTCCATAAAGGCGGCGGCGTTAATGCGCGCAAACACCACCTGTGTCAGAAGCGGGAGCTGCCCATTAATCAAAGCTTCCCAATTAGCCCGCGCCGCTGCCCCCAGGCACAGCCGCTGTGGGAGCACAGGGGGCTGCGGTGCTGGCCCTGCACCCCCCCTTTGTTAGCAGCACAGCACGGCTTTGTGCCCGGCACTGCTCTGCTGCATGCTCACACCTCAGCACTCCCTTGTAGCCAATGCATTCGGGTACAAGGGAGGCCCCAGAGCTGCTCTGTTTGCTTTCCCTCCAGCTCTATCAGACCCCAGCCCTGCTATAAGCCTGTATCCTGTACAGCCCGTATCCTGTACAGCCCTGCTATAAGGCTGTATCCTGTACAGCCCATATCCTGTACAGCCCTGCATTAAGCCTGTATCTGTGTACAGCCATATCCTGTACAGCCCTTGCATAATCGCTGTTATCTGACAGCCCTCATGTAGCCTGCATATAGCTTGTATCCTGTACAGCCCGTATCCTGTACAGCCCTGCTATAAGCTTGTATCCTGTACAGCCCGTATCCTGTACAGCCCTGCTATAAGCCTGTATCCTGTACAGCCCATATCCCGCGAAGCCCTTGCTATAAGGCTGTATCCTGTACAGCCCGTATCCTGTACAGCCCTGCATTAAGCCTGTGTCCTGTATAGCCCATATCCTGTACAGCCTGCTATAAGGCTGTATCCTGTTAACAGCCCATATCCTGTAGCACCCTGTTGTTAGGCTGTATCACTTAACAGCCCATATCCTGTACAGCCCATATCCTGTACAGCCCTGTTGTAGGGCTGTATCCTGTACAGCCCATATCCCATACAGCTCTGCTATAAGGCTGTATCCTGTACAGCCCATATCCTGTACAGCCCTGTTGTAGGGCTGTATCCTGTACAGCCCATATCCTGTACAGCCCTGCATTAAGCCTGTGTCCTGTACAGCCCGTATCCTGTACAGCCCATATCCTGTACAGCCCTGCTCTAAGCCTGTATCCTGTACAGCCCATATCCTGTACAGCCCTGCATTAAGCCTGTATCCTGTACAGCCCGTATCCTGTACAGCCCTGCTATAAGCCTGTATCCTGTACAGCCCATATCCTGTACAGCCCATATCCTGTACAGCCCTGTTGTAGGGCTGTATCCTGTACAGCCCGTATCCTGTACAGCCCTGCTATAAGCCTGTATCCTGTACAGCCCGTATCCTGTACAGCCCATATCCTGTACAGCCCTGCTCTAAGCCTGTATCCTGTACAGCCCATATCCTGTACAGCCCTGCTCTAAGCCTGTATCCTCCAGCACAGCCAGCAGAGGCCGGGCTCTCCGCTTCCTCACCAGTTCATTTCCCTTTTAATAGGGGGAAACACAGAATTCCAAGCACAGTAACAGCAGCTCCGGGTACAAGGAGAAATAAAGGGGAACTGGGATCACCTGGAGGAGGTAGGGCAGGTATTGAGCTCCTCCTGATGCTTCCAGGGCAGGGATGCTGCCAACTGTTGGGTGCTGGGGGACAAGAGCGGGGCTGTGCCCCTCTGTGCCTGCCTTGCTAATGGTCTCTGTTGAGCTGGTGGAGCACACGCAGCCAGGGAATAAAAACATGCAGCTGTATGGGAACAGCACTGAGCTGACGGGAAGGAGCTCTGCAAAGCATCTGGATGACCTGGATGGCCAATGGTTGGCCAATAGTTAACCAGTGGTTGGCCAGTGGCTGGCTAACAGGTGAACAATGGTTGGCCAATAGTAGACCAATGGTTGGCTAACAGGTGACCAATGGTTGACCAATGGTTGGCCAATAGTTTGCCAATGGTTGACCAATGGTTGACCAGCAGTTTACCAATGGTTGGCTTACAGGTGACCAATGGTTGGCCAATAGCTGATCAGTGGTTGGCTAACAGGTAACCAATGGTTGACCAGTAATTGACCTATGGTTGGTTAACAGGTGGCCAATGGTTGACCTATGGTTGACCAACAGTTGACCAATGGTTGGCTAACAGGTAAGCAATGGTTGGCTAACAAGTGGCCAATGCTTGACCAATGGTTGGCCAATAGTTTACCAATAGTTAGCTAATGGTTGACCACCAGTTGACCAATGGTTGGCCAATAGTTTACCAATGGTTAGCTAATGGTTGACCAATAGTTGGCCAACAGCTGACCAATGGTTGGCCAATAGCTGACCAATGGTTGGCATTGGTCAACGTTTGGTCAAACCATTTGGTCAGCTTGTTGGTCAACTATATTGGCAACCACTTGGTCAGCTATTGGCCAACCATTGGTCAGCTGGTTGGCCAACTATTGGTCAACCATTAGCTAACCATTGTAAACTATTGCCAACCATTGGTCAACGGTGGTCAACCATTAGCTAACTATTTTTGGTAAACTATTGGCCAACCATTGGTCAAGCATTGGCACATTGTTAGCCAACCATTGCTACCTGTTAGCCAACCATTGGTCAACTGTTGGTCAACCATAGGTCAACCATTGGCCACCTGTTAACCTACCATAGGTCAATTACTGGTCAACCGATTGGTTACCTTGTTAGCCAACCAACTGATCAGCTATTGGCCCAACCATTGGTCACCTGTAAGCCAACCATGGTAAACTGCTGGTCAACCTTGGTCAACCATTGGCACCTATTGGCCAAACCATTGCGTTCAACCATTGGGTCACTTGTTTAGCCAACCAATTGGTCTTACTATTTGGCCAACCATTGTTCACGCTGTTAAGGCCAAGCCACTGGCAACCACTGGTTTAATCCTATTGGCCAAACCATTGGCCATCCAGGTCATCCAGATGCTTTGCAGAGCTCCTTCCCGTCAGCTCACAGGCTGCTGGTTCCCATACAAGCTGCATGTTTTTATTCCCTGCTTGCGTGTGCTCCACCAAGCTCAACAGAGACCATTAGCAGCAGGCACAGAGGGGCACAGCCCGGCTCGTCTTTCCCCAGCACCCAACAGTTTGGCAGCATCCCTGCCTCGGAAGCATCAGAGGAGCTCAATACTGCCCTACCTCCTCCAGGTTGATCCCAGTTCCCCTTATTTTTCCTATTGTACCCGGAGCTGCTGTTACTCTGTGCTTGGGAATTCTGTGTTCTTCCCTATTAAAAGGGAAATGAACTGGTGATGGAAGCGGAAGCCACGCCCGTCGGGCCCTGCTTGCTGGCTGTGCTGGAGCGATACAGGCTTTTTGAGCAGGGCTGTACAGGATTGGGCTGTACAGGATACAGGCTTAGAGCAGGGCTGTACAGGATATGGGCTGTTAACAGGGATACGGGCTGTACAGGATACAGGCTTATAGCAGGGCTGTACAGGATACGGCTGTAAGGAATACAGCCTCAACAGACTAACAGGGTGTGGGCATGCGTGTACAGGATAGGGCTGTACACGGAACAGGCTGTTAATAGCAGGGCTGTACAAGCGATACGGGCTGTACAGGATACAGGCTTTAATGCAGGGCTGTCACAGGGATATGGGCTGTACACAGGATACAGGCTTAGAAAGCAGGGTTGTAACAGGATATGGGCTGTACAGGATACGGCTGTACAGACACAAGGCTTAATGCAGGGCCCTGTACAGGATACGGCTGACAGGCACAGCCCTACAACAGGGCGTACAGGATCATCGGGCTAATACAGGATACAGGCCTTTAGCAGAGCTGGATATGGGATATGGGCCTGTACAGGATACAGCCCTACAATCAGGGCTGTACGGAGTGATGGGCTGTACAGGATATGGGCTGTACAGGATACAGCCTAACAAACAGGGTGTACAGGATATGGGCTGTTAAACAGGATACAGCCTTATAGCAGGCTGTACAGGGATATGGGCTATAAGAACACAGGCATAATTTGCAGGGCTGTACAGGATACAGGGCTGTACAGGATAACAGACCTTAAGCAAGGGCTTCGCGGGATATGGACTGTACAGGATACAGGCTTATAGCAAGGGCTGTACAGGATAACGGGCTTACCAGGATACAAGCTTATAGCAGGGCTGTACAGGATACGGGCTGTACAGGATACAAGCTTCGTTATAGCAAGGGCTGATACAGCGATCTTGGGCTGTACAGGATACAGCTTATAGCAGGGCTGGTACGAGGATATGGCTTGTACAGATACAAGGCTTAATGCAGGGCTGTACAGGATATGGGCTTGTCAGGATACAGCCTACAAAAAGGGCTGTACAGGATATGGGCTGTATCAGGATACAGCCTTATACGCAGGCTGTACAGGATTACCGGGCTTGTACAGGATACAGGCTTATCAGCAGGGCTCGAGAGGTCTGATAGACGCTGGACGGGAAAGTCAAAACAGAGCAAAACGCTCTGGGGCTCTTGTAGCCCCGAATGCAATTGGCTACAAGGAGTTGCTGAGAGTGTGAGCATGCAGCAAGAGCAGTGCCGGGCCAATCAGCCGTTAGCTGTGCTGCTTAAACACAAGGGGGGTGCAGGGCCAGCACCGCAGCCCCCTGTGCTCCCCCATCAGCCGGTGCATTGTGCCTAGGGTGGCGCGGCGCCGGCGGCTAATTGGGGAAGCTATTCGAATTAATGGGCCGGCTGCTCCGCTTCTGGACACAAGGTGGTGTTGTTGCGCGCACTTAACGCCCGCGCGCCTTTATGGAGGTTTCTCTTATTGAAATTAAGGGGAATGCGCTCTGTGTCCCCCCTACCCTTTCAGCCTCAGGGACATCAGACCAAAAGGTAGAGGACAACGGATCCGGCCCCTCCTCCCCCCCTCCTCCCTATTCTGCCCGATTCCTTTCAGGGAGGTTGAATTTCCAGCCTCTTTTCTTCCATAGCAACTTCAGCTTCTCTCATTCCACTGCTTTCTTCATGGGCTCTGTCCCATCTGCTTTCTGTTCCATGTTATGGACTCTGTTCCCCATTGCTTTTATGGGCTCTGTTCCCCATGGCTTATCTGACATGTATATCGGGCTACGTGTCCCCCATCTGTCTTTCTGCTGCCATGTTTTATGGAGCCTCTTGTTCCCCCATTGCTTTCTGCCACTTATGGACTCTGTATACCCATCTGCTTTCAGTGGGCTCTGTTCGCCATTGCTTTTCTAGACATAAGTTATGGGCTACTGGTTCCCCATCTTCTTTGGGCCTGTTATTGTCTGGTCTATGGGCTCATTCCCATCTAACTCACGTAAATTAGCCCATTGTTCCTGACACATTAGGTGGATGAACTCTGTTCCACCATCCTGAATTTCTCACGTTATGGGCTCTGTTCCCCATTGCTTTGTCTGCATGTTATGGGTTCTGTTCCCTATTGCTTTCTGCACCATATTCATGGGCTCCCCATGTATAGATTGCCGGCCGCTTGGCGCCCCTCGCGTGGCCACATTGGTTGCACTTTATAACAAGCTCCTTCAATTGAAACCCTAATTGGATTCAACCTGCTGTACCACTAGACTAGGATTACAGAGGACAGCAACACGGGACCTGGCTTCTGGGCTAATGTTGTGGTATGGGTGATATGCGGGTATGGGACTATGGTGTTACACCACAACAAACCCATATGGACATCTACAAACCTTATACTACAGCACACAAACATCACACACCAAAACCCAGTTTATGGGACACCTCAACTTGTAATCACAACAAACACCACAACCAAACCCATTATCGCGGAACATCTCACCTTGTAGCCACAGAAAACAACATACACCAAACCCTTAGGGACTTCTCACCTTATATTACGCATACAAAACACCGACAGCAGACGCCATTAAGGAGATGTGAGGGACTGCTCAGTGGTCACTGATGGTGATGGGTTGGATGGGTTGGACTTCAGGACATCTTTGAGGCCTCTCCCCGTTTGCTGATCGGTGCAGTCCTGTCTGACGCTCCACCGCCTGCTGCGCATTTGAAGCGCTTCAATAGCACTGTAGGGCATTATCCAAGTACGTACATTGTGCTGGCCTCCTCCTGAAAGCTGAGGAAGGAAGAGAAGGAAAAGGGCCGTGGGTTGTTGGTGTAGAGGTTGTGATGCTGTATGCTTGATCATTCATACGTGCCGGGCACTGACAGGGCTGGAATCAGCATGGGAGAAAACAGACAAACAGAGAGTGACCCTCAACTGCCCTAATGCAAGGAGCAGGCCTGGATCCCCTACAGGTGCCTGTTTTTCGGGTGTGTGCTGTGGCAAGGCAGGCGGGTCCGGGTCAATGGCAGGTGGAGGCAGTGGGCCACGCTGTCGCGTCAGACAGGGCCAGAAGGGGCTCGTCCTTCCGATCCCAAGGTGGGGAACGGAGCCGGGGCCATCGTCACCCCTGGCACCCCGAGCAGGGTGGTCCCGAGGAGCACCACGGAATGAATTGGTTTGATAAATGGCGATCATATTACGCATCACCAAATTGGACCTGAAACACCAATTCATCGGTCACAATCAAGCCCTATAACTGTGGGTATTGATTTGTGTAAAGTAATACAGGTGAAATTTATCAGTTAATCGCGAGCTGAAGGAGACGCTCGGCGCGCGCGCGCTACAGTTTACGCCGGTTACAGATGGACGAAATAACAGTGGCGAGCACGCGAAGGGCTGGAAATGGTCTCCAAAGAGAAGAGAGCTGGGCGTCCATCGTCGGCCTCTTCACCATGCACACGGGTCGGAGCTTCGTGCTGGAGCTTGGCCTGCCCCCCCAGCCATTTCCTGCACATGAGCTTGATGAGAGGTTCAGTGTGGATCCCTTGGTTTTGGTGTTGTAAAGAGTTTGGTTGGGAGCCCCATAGAAAGGAGCGTTCCCACAAGCTTTCCAGAGCTCTGGTTCCATGGTTCTCCATCCACCCAACCCTTGCGTGCTTTTGTCCAAACATCCAATCTCTTCTCCCCAATCCCAAACACCAAAACCCACCAGCTTTGCGAGTTGGATAGCTGTAAGCTGGCGCACCTTCTCCACTGAACGTGACCAGAAATAGTTGATTGTTGTCCAAAACCTTAAGGCTGGGGCCTATCCGGCTGCCTGTATAGGAGAGGCTTATAACACCTCGTTGTCCCCAACCCGCTTGTAGAGGCGCCGGTCAGCCGCCGGCGCAGCCACGACGCAGCCACCGAATCACCAGCAGTAACCTCAGGTGAGCAGTTTTATGGCACCGTGTGTAATATCACGGGGGAGCGAGAGGACTTGTCCCATAAAGCCTGATGGTCTGCAGATTAAAGACAACCACAACACACACACCACACGTTACAGCACTTTAACCTCAGCGCCTCCGAGCAAGCCCTGCCTCCTATGAGTGGTCACCCGTGCCCCCGTAGCCAAAGTTTATTACATTTATTATTCTGAGGCTGAAATAGCTGCAGAAATGGCCGGTTGTCCTTGTTATTCCCCATCATTAAAAAACACTAAACAACAACTGACGCCCGGGGCTGGAGGTTGCGCGCCTGCTGCGGGTGGAGAGGTGCTCGGTCGGGCACCTGCGGTACAAGTGTCAGTGCTCAGCCCCCTCTCGGTGGTCCCAGAGCTTGCTATTGAATGCCTTCACCTCACTCGTTGCTGCCACCAATCCATGGGCTTCTGTTGCACCAGGGCCATCCATGTGCCCACTGCTGGGGTGCCTGATGGTTGAGTTGTCCATTTCGGTGCGTAGAATAGGATCCGTAGGGTCATTAAGGTTGGGAAAGGTCTGTAGGATCATTGAAGTCCAGCTCCATCCCATCCCACCATGGCCACTTATGTAGGTTAGGGTTAGGCAGTTTAGGAGGTAGGGTTAGGGTTAGGGCTAGGGTAGGGTAGGGTTTAGAGTTAGGCGTTAGGGTTATGGTTAGGGTTAGGGTTAGGGTTAGGGTTAGGGTTAGGGTTAGGGTAGGGTAGGGTTGAGGGTTAAGGTTGGGAGTTAGCGGTTTGGTTTAGGGTTAGGATTAGGTTAGGAGTTAGGGATAGGCGTTAGGGAGGTTACGGTTAGAGTTAGGGTTAGAGTTAGGGTTAGGAGGTTAGGGATAGGGTTAGAGGTAGGGTAGGGTTAGAGTTTTAGGGTTGAGGTCTAGGGTTCCAGGGCTAGGTTAGGCGTTAAGGTTAGGTAGGGTACGGGTTAGGGTTAGGGGTTAAGGTTGGGAGTAGGGTTATGGTTTGGGTTAGGGTAGCGGTTAGGGGTTAGGGATAGGGTTTAGGGGTAGGTTAACGGTTAGGGGTGTTAGGGTTCAGAGTTTAAAGGGCTAGGAGTTAGGGATAGCGTTAGGTCTAGTTAGTTAGGGTAGCGTTAGGGTTTAGGAGTTAGGATAGCGTTAGGCGTAGGAGTTGGGTTAGGTAGGGCTAGGAGTTTTAAGGATAGGGGATATGGGTTCGGGTTAGGGTTAAGTTAGGGTTAGTGTAAGGCCGGAGGGATATAAAAGGGGGGCGTTTTTCTTAAGGGGCAAAAAAATTTTTTATTAGGGTCTTTAGGGGGTAGGTTTTAGAGTTAGGGGTTGGCGTTAGCGTTTGGAGTTCTCGGTTAAGGAGTAGGGTTAAGCAATTAGGGTAGGGTATGTTTAGGTTTAGGATTGTGGTTAGCTTTTAAGATTAGGCTTGGGGTCTTGGGTTATATGGTTAGGGTTAGAGTTAGGGTGTAGGCGTTAGGTTAGGGTTAGGTTGTAGAAGTTGGGTAAGGGTTAGGTCAGGGCTAGGGTTAGGGTTAGGTTTAGAGTTGAGTGTTAGGGTTTAGGTTTCAGTGTTAGGCTTTCAGGATTTAGGGTTAGGGTAGGGTTAGAAGGATTAGGTGTTCTAGGTTTACGTTTGGGTCGGTTAGGTAGGGTTAGGGTTAGCGTAGCTATAAGTCATTAGGACTAGGGTTAAGGAAGTTAGGTTTTAGGTAAGGCTTAAGGGTTAGGGCTCAGGGTTTTAGCGTTTAGGGTGGTTTTAGCGTTAGGATTAGGCCAGGGCAGCTCCTGCCATTCTCAGAGCCACTTTGTCCTACTGTCCAAACGACCCATTTACCCTGTACAGCCCATCTTGGTGGGACGCAGTTACAGGACCATTCAAGCTCCAGCTGCATGTTCCATACCTCCACCATTCCCAGTTGCTGGAATCCACAGACTGACGGAAAAGGTTGGAAGACAGCCTCCAACCACAAACCCCGCACCCACCGTGTTCACTAGGGAGTCATGGAATCACAAAGCTATTTGAGGGTTGGGAAGCGGGCCCTTCCAGTACAAAACCCATCCTCCAACCCCAAGGCACCACCGTGCACCACTAAGGCACAAGGTCTGAAGCCGGGGCCCATTTCTTGCCCCATGCCCCACTCCAGCCTTCCCGAAGTTCCTTCCTCCCCTTCCATTCTCTGGAGTAGCAACGTTTTGATTTTATAACAATATAGTCAAACGAGATAAACCTGATGATACATCGAGGGGCGGTAGAAACTATCCTAATCTGGGCTAGGTTGGGCGCGGGAGGTTCCAGCAGCACCCACGATCCAGGACTGGTTTTCGTAAGGGCCTGCGCTGTGTGGCATATTAGGGCCAGGGAAAAAGCAAGAATGATCAAATAGGGGCACTCACACCACTACACATAAACACTCTTTAAGAGTCAAAACTGTCCAACTATACACGACTTGCCTTCACCGCGATGCTTTCACCCGCGGAGACCCCGCAGCTCTGCCACCATCCCTTATTTTAGGATGAAATCAGGATGCCAACAAATGGACGGCGCACGACAAGGACCACAAGACTTGGAGCCGAGCTGCTTTATTCACTGCCCGCTGGAGTCCCGACGTGCTGCTGGCTCAGCTTCCTGTCCCCCCCTTAACGTTTCCCCTTGGCAACGCTGAGAAGTGCACATCCTGGAAAAGTTTTATACCGAAATCTGCCTGGCTCTGGGGCAGCCTGGACTCCAAATTCCATGCCTAACCTCATTAGGGTGTTCTCTGGGGCCTTAGGCTGGGCTAATCAAATTACAGAGCACTAATGGCCGCGAGCTGTAGGGAGGACTCGGAGTGGGCAAGAGAGCGGGGTAAAAACATAGTGTATACTTACGTGATAATTATACTTGCTTTTGTGTCATTGCATTTATACGGCCTCCTCCCCCCCCCCCCTCCCTCCTTCCACCCTTGACTTTTGTTTCCGTTGGCAGCCGATTCGACGGAAGAGAACGGCTTGGTACGAACGAGGAGCACCCGCTGGTCTTCCTCTTCTTGGATCGTCGGGGATAGGTAACGTCTTGAGCGGGGCGCCGCAGCTGCGCCAAGGCTGGCCATGGCAAAGTCAAGGGGATACCAAATTCCAGCCCCATCCCCACCATCCCCATCCTTGCACACAAGCATCAACCAGGTTTGGGATAA
>NW_015439895.1:20835-38229 GCF_001577835.2 Coturnix japonica | reverse complement strand
GGTTGGCCAATAGCTGACCAATGGTTGGCTAATGGTTGACCAATGGTTGACCAACAGCTGACCAATGGTTGGCCAATAGCTGACCAATGGTTGGCCAATGGTTGACCACTGGTTGGCCAACAGTTGACTGCAGGCTGACCGCAGACTCTCAGTGTGCCCTGGGGGCCGCTGTGGATCTCCGACTCCCATCTTCCTTGTGGAACAACCCCACCATGGTTAAGCAGCCCAGAGAAATCCCCAGAGCAGCCTGTGTGGGGGTATTGACGTCCAAAAAGCCATAGAGAACTGCTGGTGAGCTACCAATGAACAACATTCCTAAGACAAAGGTGGGTTGGAGCTCACCTGCCCCCACCGTGGCTATGGCGCTCTCCTGGCCGATGATGTGCTCCTTCAGCCGCTGCTCCAGGGGGAACCTGCGGCGCTCCTCGATCTCCCGGCGCCGCTGCTCCTCCTGGAACTGCAAAGGGGAGAAAGCATTGGGAGCAGGAATGGGGTGAGCGGGGACGGGAACATAGAGGGGGATGTGAGAATGGAGGGGAATGTCTGTATCTAAAGGGGGATGTGAGAATGGAGGGGATGGAGGGGAATGTCTGTATCTAAAGGGGGATGTGAGGATGGAGGGAATGGAGGGGAATGTCTGTATCTAAAGGGGGATGTGAGAATGGAGGGGATGGAAGGGAACGCCTGTATCTAAAGGGGGATATGAGAATGGAGGGCATGGAGGGGAATGTCTGTATCTAAAGGGGGATGTGAGGATGGAGGGGATGGAGGGGAACGCCTGTATCTAAAGGGGGATGTAAGAATGAAGGGGATGGATTGGAACGACTGAATCTAAAGTCCCATCCCTGGAGACACTCCAGGTCAGGTTGGATGGGGCTGTGGGTGTCCCGTGAGTGGGACCAGATGCTTTAGAGGTCCCTTCCAACTCCCACTGCTGTGCCCTATGGTTCCATACAGCTGTATAACCCAGGATGGCACCCACTCCAAGGGCTGCTCCCCCAGACCTCCCCATTCCACACAGCAGGGAACCCGCGACAAGAGCGAGAGAAATCCCAATAAATTAAAAATACATCTGAAAAGTCCCTTGTTATTCTGTCAGCGGGATATGTAAATAAAATCTATGGGCTGTGCCCACGCGGTAATAGCTCCGCCAATTCATTCTACGGCAGCGATTAAAACGAGCAATAAATTCACAAAGACTCTCGACGGAGAAGCAGGAATTGGGGCGGCTGCGACCCCCCGAGCACCGCGTCCCCCCCGGTGCCGCGTTCATCACATCAGCCCGTCCTGCCTTATGTTTTATACACACACACCAGCACCCGCAGCAGGGATTTATCTCCTTCCTCTCCTCAGTCTATTTGTTAATCCAACGTGGGGAGGGTTTGGCCAACGTTGGACCCTGGGGATCATTTGCCCAGCGGCGATTCCTCCTCCTCCTCCTCCTCCTCCTCCTCCTTCTCCTCCTCCCATAAGGGTTTTTGAGCTGGGTTTTGCTGCCTCCCAGCTCTGCAGCTTCTCCCTTCCACCCAGCATGGAACACAAACGTTCCATGCACAGGACGTGGACCTGAGCTCTTCTATCCTATGGGAGCTCAGATTTGGTCACTTGGCCGAATCACTCCTCAGTGCAGTTGCTCATTCACTCACTCAATCAATCACCTCCAGCTCCCAAGTCCTTTTAACCTCAGGTTTCCATCAGTAGAGCTGGAATCTCGACCTGCAGAGCTCAGCCCGAGGGACGCGACGTGGGGCGACTTGTGCTCTCACTCCCAGTGCAGCCAGGAGCCCCCCCAGCCCAAAGCTGGGCACAACCTGGGGCTCCCCTCCCCCCGAGATGGGACGGCAGCTCCCACCCCAACCAGGTCCCGTCCCCTGTGACCTGTGACACAGGAGCAGCGCCATGATGTGACGCTCAGCTCACCTTCGCCTCCGAGGCCTTCAGCAGGTTCATCACCTCCCCCTCGCGGGCGTAGTCCAGCGGCGTGTGGCCCATCTCGTTCTTCTGCAGCGGGTTGGCACCTGGAGGCATGGAGGAAAGGAGGAGGTCAGGGAGGACTGGGGCAGGGGGGCACACGGGGCATCTCCTATGGGGGCACATGGAGCATCTCCTATGGGGGCACATCTCCTATGGGGGCACACGGAGCATCTCCTATGGGGGCACATCTCCTATGGGCACATCTCCTATGGGGCACACGGAGCATCCCTGATGGGGGCACACGGAGCATTCTCCTATGGGCACAATCTCTCATTGGGGCACATCTCCTGTGGGGTCACACACAGCATCTCCTCGGGGGCACATTCCTGAGGCTACCATGGGGAGCATCTCCTATGGGGCACTCTCCTATGTGGGGCACACGGAGATCTCCTATGGGGGGACATCTTCCTATGGGGCACATCTCCTATTGGGGGCACCGCGAGCATCTCCTATGGGGGACTCATTCCTATGGGGGCCACATCTGGGGGCACACGGAGCATCTCCTATGGGGGCACATCTCCTATGGGGGCACACGGAGCATCTCCTATTGTGGCACATCTCCTATGGGGGCACATCTCCTGTGGGGGCACATCTCCTATGGGGGTGTCCTGCTGTTCCTATGGGGGCACATCTCCTGTGAGGGCACATGGAGCATCTCCTATGGGGGAACATCTCCTATGGGGGAACATCTCCTATGGGGGAACATCTCCTATGGGGGTGTCCCATTCTGACCTTTGAGCACACAGGGATAACCCCATGGGCTGTGGGTCTCTTCTTTGGGGTTACATTGGGAACAACTAGTCAGCACAGAGACTGAACTGCTGTATGGGGCTGTGGGGGGGCCCACAGAGCTGAACCTGAGTGGGGAGCACAAACTGGTCCCAGTTCTGTACTGGGAAGCAGTGGTGGGGGTGCAAAGGGAGACTGGGGTAGGGCAGGCCAGTGTCAAGAGAGATGTGGGGTAACAGGGCGGACACCAGTATGGCACGATGGGGGTAGGGGGGACACCAGTATGACACGAGAATAGGGGGGACACCAATATGGCAAACACCAATATGGCGGACACCAATATGGCACCATGGGACCCAGCCCTGGCTCCTGGTCCCTGGACTCGTCTCCTGGCCCAACCACTCTCAGCCATAGGGGCCGGGTGAGCCGTGAGCTGAGTCACTCGGGAGCCCCGGCACCGCGGCTCCGTGTTTGCTTACAGGATGAAAAATACCCCATAAACATTCAGCATAGACTGAGTTCCAGTTTGAGTATCCATTGTGGGGGATAAGGGTGGTGATGGGGACAGGGGACGGGGCTGGAGCTCGATCCCCTGCAGGGGAGGCAGTGAGGAGGGGGCTGCATTAGTTGGGTCCTCCCCACGATGCCATCCTTAAGCCTTCCCCCCCAACAGGACGGCTGAGGCCCTCTGACCCCCCGGCTCTATCAATAACGGCCACCCACCCAATATTGGCTCAATCCCCCCGTTAACGGCTTTGACGACTTGACTAATTGCAGCAATAATTGATCGAACCCGACTCGTCCATCCCCACCCCCATAAATAACGCTATCACTATCACTCCCCCTGTTAATGGCACATCACTGACCTCCTCCTCCCGCCACCCCACCAGCACCACCGCCCACGCCGCCATAATGGGAGCCCATTCGTCACCTGCCGCTGTCACGGAGCCAACACCTGTGCAGCACCTCGGGCTGTGCTTCCTGCACCTCCCTCCTGCATTAGGAGCCCCCAGCTTATCATATTTGATGAATGGCACGGCCGGCTCACCGGCGTCGCCCGCGCGCGCGCGGCGCAGCAGCTGCGGCAGGTCACTCATTGGGGAAATATGTTCCTGCCAGCGGGATCGAAGCGAGTTGAGCGGAGTGACAGCCCTCAATTTTTCACTTTTTATTAACTCCGGCCCTCGCACCATTTGTCTCCGATTCCTTCGGATTACGGATCAGTTGTCAATAGAGGCACCAAGGTACGCGCCTGCCCCGCTGCTGGGGGGACGTGGGGAGCAGCGGAGCTACAGGCAGCAGATGGATGGATGGGGATGGACACAGGCCCTAACTCCTTGTCCTCCATCCTTAGCCCTGTCCTGCTTCCTTGTGCCATGTCCTCCAGCCTTAGCCCTGTCCTCCATCCTTATCCTTCTCCTCCATCCATGTCCTCCCTCCTTGTGCCATGTCCTCCATCCTTGTGCCATGTCCTCCCTCCTTGTGCCATGTCCTCCATCCTTGTGCCATGTCCTCAGTCCTTATCCCTGTCCTCCATCCTTGCTCCTTGGCCTCTGTCCATGTGGGACCAGGATAATCCATATCTCTGTCCTCTCTCCTTGTGCCATGAACTCCAGCCTTATCCTTGTCCTCTGTCATTGTCCTTGTCCTTGTCCTCCATCCTTATCCTTGTCCTCCATCCATGTCCTCCATCCTTGCTCCTTATTGTCCATCTTTATTCCCTGTCCTCCATCCTTGCTCCTTGTCCTCCATCCACGTCCTCCATCCTCGCTCCTTGTCCTCCATCCATGTCCTCCATCCATATCCCTGTCCTTCCTCTTTGTGCCTTGTCCTCCTTCCTTGTGCCATGTCCTCAGTCCTTATCCCTGTCCTCCATCCTCACTCCTTGTCCTCCATCCATGTCCTCCATCCTTGCTCCTTGTTGTCCATCTTTATTCTCTGTCCTCCAGCCTCACTCCTTGTCCTGCATCCATGTCCTCCATCCTTATTTCTTGCCCTCCAGCCTCACTCCTTGTCCTCCACCCTTATCCCTGTCTTCCATCCTTATCCATGTCCTCCATCCTCACTCCTTGACCTCCATCCTTGTTCTTTGTTGTCCATCTTTATTCTCTGTCCCCCATCCTTATTCCCTGTTCTCCATCCTTATTCCTTGTACTCCATCCTTACTCCTTGTCCTCCCCCCTTGCCCCATTGAGGCAGAATGGTGCCCACATGGGCACCCAGAGAGCTGCATTTCGCCTATGACTGGATATAGGGAAGCTTGGGAGAACCTCTGGGAGTGGGACAAGGCATGTTCACCATCCTGGTGCCCCCCCTCTGTCCCCACCCTGAAGATGGAGAAGGTGGCACCCGAGCTTCTGGACAAGAAGTCAGCACAGCTTCATCCTGGCGCACACAGGGCACCATTCCCACCTCCATTCACCCAGAGCTCCTCTCAATGTACAACAACTGCAGGACTCATTTCACCAAGGGCTCTTTGAGGTCTACTGGGTCCCTATGGGACACCCCAGCCCCCTCTGGGTCCCTCTTGGCCCAGCAGCGCAGAGCCCACTGATGTTGGTGCACAGATGAAGCCCCTCTCGACTCTCATTTCTAATGAAGCAAAACTGAATCCTAACGAGGGGAGACACTGAAAAGGCTCCATTCCATGGCGGGTCCCACCCACCCACGGCCACGTTCCAGCTGGGATTGCAGAGTGCCAACAGCCATCAGCTCTGACAAGGACCGACAGCCTTATTGCTGCACATGGCCAGTTACGGTAATACGAACGGACTCCTGTCCTCCCGAGCCTCCCGTGATTCAATTAGCATGATCACCCTTCTGCTTTGGTTCTTTTTGTGTGTCCAGTAACGCAGACCTGGTTTTGCTTTTAAATCAATAAGACACGACATTTTATCGTGCTGTGTTAATAGGAGCCTGTGAGCCCGACCCCCCCCCTCCTCACACCTCTGTCAATGGCAGGGATGAGTCAGTGGGTTCTGGATGTGGACGTGGAGCTCTGCTGAGGATCTGCCCCCACTCCCAGCACAATGAATGTGAGCAATGCTCCCCAAGGAGCAGCAAGGGAGAGGAACCGGGTAGAGTTCAGGCATTGGATCAGATGGGGATGGAGCTCGATTGAGGTCCCTTCTAATATGGGCCATTCTATGACCCTGGAATGTCCCTTCCAACCCAAACGATGGGATGGGAATCCTCAAGGCAGAGCAGGAATCCAGACAGGTGCCCCCAAGGAGCACAAGATGCGCTTCAAGGCCTCCTTACATTCACACACACACACAAGGTTGGAAAGGACCTATGAGATCATCTAGTCCAGCCGTCCTCCTCCCAGCGACGGTGGTTGGACAACCCAATGTGGAGGGATGGGGTTGGGGATCTGAACAGAAATAATGCTAAAGGCATCCAGGACTGGGAAGTAAAGAGCAGGGATTTGGAGAGGGATGGGATGGCTCAGCTATGGCTTCTACCAACGCCAGCTGTATGGGACACAACATGGGCATGGTTGGGACACGTGGAGGTTATGGGCTGACTTAGGGATCTTGGAGGTCACTTCCAACCTTAATGACTCTTTGGTTCTATAAGCAAAGATGTGGGGACGGGTCAGTGGTTGGTCTGGCTGATCTCGGAGGTCACTTCCAACCTTAACAACTCTTCGGTTCTATGAGTGACAATGTGGGGACGTGTTGATGGTTGGTCTAGCTGATCTCGGAGGCCATTTCCAACCTTAATGGCTCTTTGGCTCTATAAGCAAAGATGTGGGGACGGGTCAGTGGTTGGTCTGGCTGATCTTGGAGGTCACTTCCAACATTAATGGCTCTTTGGTTCTATAAGCAAAGCTGTGGGGATGGGTTGGTGGTTGGTCTGGCTGATCTCGGAGGCCATTTCCAACCTTAATGGCTCTTTGGCTCTATAAGCAAAGCTGTGGGGATGGGTTGGTGGTTGGTCTGGCTGATCTCGGAGGCCATTTCCAACCATGATGGTTCCATGGTTCAGTCCCTACACAACAGGAGCTCCATTCTGGTCTACAGATGGAGGCAAGGACCATTTGGGCAATGAGAACCAGTGATCTGGAAGGTTCCTATTAGCAATATGGGCTAATAATGAAGGCTCTTCCTTCATCGTTCTATGACTCCACGACTCGGGATCTCCTTCCTTATGAGTCCCATTGGCAATGCTGGTGCACAGGGGCTCAGGAAAGCCTCCATCCTGCACAACCCAATACAGGACACGCTGCCCCCTCCCATCTCAACTAATGCCTTCCCTCCTTCCACGTGTGCAGAGCAATCAACCCCACACCAATACCATAAGAGGGATCTCTTTGCTCCCCTGCCCTACGGGGAACCCAACCCTTAAGCACTTATTGCTCCGACCGCGTCGAGCTGCAGCGCTGTGAGATGACGGGCTTCTCAATC
Source organism: Coturnix japonica (assembly GCF_001577835.2). NCBI lineage: Eukaryota > Metazoa > Chordata > Aves > Galliformes > Phasianidae > Coturnix > Coturnix japonica. The sequence continues at coordinate 31,117 of NW_015439895.1, read as the reverse complement.
CCAGTCTCTCAGGGTTTTAATTACTGCTGTGCTACAACTGAAGGTGGATCTGGCTGCGCTCGGACGTTGGGGTCGATACGTCGTCCCGGAACATATTGAGCCGTCGTTGCTCTCAGCTTCTATTGCTTCATTTAATCATATTTTTTTTTGTTGTTGTCTTTTGCAAAATTTACAGCTGGGCGGGAGGGATCGATACGGAATTCATCGCGTTCCCTCGTAAACGGGAGCACCCAGAGGGGAGAGTGGATCAGGTTCTGCTGCCCAACAGCTGGACGGGCTGGGTGCTAATTGGGGCCATATGGGGGGCTGCCCAATGCTGCTGCTGTCCCTATGGGGCCAGGACTGGCCCGGTGTGGGGCTGAGCCTGCACAGCAGCTCGAGGCCGATGGGTCCTCAGCTCCAGGTGGGATAAGGCAGAAGCAGAAGAGTTTGCAGCTCCAGCAGAGCAGTTTGCAGCTCAAGCAGAGCAGTTTGCAGCTCCAGCAGAGCAGTTTGCAGCTCCAGCAGAAGCAGTTTTGCAGCTCAAGCAGAGCAGTTTGCAGCTCCAGCAGAGCACTCTGCAGCTCCAGCAGAGCAGTTTGCAGCTCCAGCAGAGCACTCTGCAGCTCCAGCAGAGCAGTTTGCAGCTCGAACAGAGCAGTTTGCAGCTCCAGCAGAGCAGTTTGCAGCTCAAGCAGAGCAGTTTGCAGCTCCAGCAGAGCAGCTTGCAGCTCAAGCAGAGCAGTTTGAAGCTCCAGCAGAGCAGTTTGCAGCTCGAACAGAGCAGTTTGCAGCTCCAGCAGAGCAGTTTGCAGCTCCAGCAGAGCAGTTTGCAGCTCCAGCAGTTTGCAGCTCAAGCAGAGCAGTCTGCAGCTCCAGCAGAGCAGTTTGCAGCTCGAACAGAGCAGTTTGCAGCTCCAGCAGAGCAGTTTGCAGCTTGAACAGAGCAGTTTGCAGCTCCAGCAGAGCAGTTTGCAGCTCGAACAGAGCAGCTTGCAGCTCCAGCAGAGCAGCTTGCAGCTCGAACAGAGCAGCTTGCAGCTCGAGCAGAGCAGTTTGCAGCTCGAGCAGTTTGCATCCCTCCTTTCCCTTGGCTGAGCTGAGGGGGCAGCAGAGTGAGAGCATGTGGAGCACTGGGGGTGCATCAGGTTGTGCTCGGTGCAACTTGTGCCCATTGGAAGGGCATTTTGCAAAGGGAGGTGACCTCAGGGACCCCACTGGGGGCACATCAGGTTCTGCTCGATGCAACCTGTGCCCTTTGCAAGAGCGTTTAGCAAAGGGAGACCCCGTCAGAGCACAAAGCAGCAGCACGGGGTGATGGTGGTGGTAGGGGTGGAGGTGCCCCCAGAGCTGGAAGGTGCTGAGCTGCACTTGCCTGCACAAAGCAGACCTTGCCAGAGGGGCTGCCATGCAGCAGATTGAAGCGGTGCCCATAGAGAAGCAAAGTGCTCCGTGTCCGGCTGGACAGCCCCCCTCCTTCCTTCCCCCCCTTCTAACAAACAAAAAGCCCCCGGATCGATGGTGCTGGTGCACAGCAGCTCACTCCCACTCCTACACAGCGAGCAGGACATTGATGGTGTCAGCTCAGGACATTGATGGTGTCAGCTCGGGTCGGGGGGCTGCAAAATGGCACCAGGCAGGACAGCGGGACGGCTCGCGCTCTGCTGGGCACGCACTGCTGACCACCAGGGGAGGGGGGCACAGGGGTCACTGACACTCAATGGGGCACAAAGGGGCTCAAAGGGGCTCAAAGGGGCAGGGGGCTGCCCCCATAGAAGCAGAAGGTGTTGTGTTGGGGATTGAAGGGGGGGGATGGGGGTTAATGGCTTTGGCCCTGAGGGCAGGACGTGGGGAGAGGAAGTGCTGGGGTGTAAATGGAGACTTGGTTAAAATAAAGGCAGGTGGAGGAAATGGAGACTTGGTTAAAATCAAGGCAGGTGGAGGGGAATGGGGGGGTGGGGGGATGGAGCTGTGTCAGCAGACAGGAAACGTCCTGCTCTATGGGGGGGATGGGGGGAGATGTGCCCCTATAGAGGAGGGTCCAATGGATGCAGCCATGGGTCGGGTTGGGGGGACCAAAGGAAGAGGGAGACGTGTGGGATCAAGCAGGGAAACCATGGTAGGGTCATAGAATGGTCTGAAATGGGAACGTGGAAGGACAACGGGGCCAGCTCCTGTACCAGTATCCACTGTCCTGATTTGAAACCATTTCCCCACACATACAGCCCTATAGACACTGACAGCCCTATAAAGTGATAGCCCTACAATGTGACAGCCCTATAGACACTGTGACAGCCCTACAATGTGACAGCCCTACAGTGTGACAGCCCTATAGACACTGACAGCCCTATAAAGAGACAGCCCTACAATGTGACAGCCCTATAGACACTGATAGCCCTATAAAGAGACAGCCCTACAATGTGACAGCCCTATAGACACTGTGACAGCCCTACAATGTGACAGCCCTATAGACAGCCCTATAAAGAGACAGCCCTACAATGTGACAGCCCTATAGACACTGTGACAGCCCTATAGACACTGTGACAGCACTACAGTGTGACAGCCCTACAGTGTGACAGCCCTATAGACACTGTGACAGCCCCATAGACAATGTGACAGCCCTACAGTGTGACAGCCCTACAGTGTGACAGCCCTACAGTGTGACAGCCCTATAAGACAATGTGACAGCCCTACAGTGTGACAGCCCTACAATGTGACAGCCCTATAGACACTGTGACAGCCCTACAATGTGACAGCCCTACAGTGTGACAGCCCTATAGACACCATGACAGCCCTATAGACACCATGACAGCCCTATAGACACCATGACAGCCCTACAGTGTGACAGCCATATACACAGTGTGACAGCCCTATAGACAATGTGACAGCTGAGAGGTGAAGGTGAGCAGCAAATCACATCTCATCCTCAAGACGGGCTGGTATGGCTCTCCCCCAGCCCCACACATGTGGGTCAGACCCACAAGTAGACCCACAAGTAGACCCATCAGGCCCAACCTGTGACCATGGCGTCATCAGTGAGAATGGCCATACAAGAATGGAGACCGAGAGGTGAACGCGAGCAGCAAATCGCATCCCATCCTCAAGACGGGCTTTGTTCTCCCCCAGCCCCACACATGTGGGTCAGCCCCACAAGTAGCCCCCCACGCACCCACCTGCGTCCAGCAGCATCCTGACGCTCAGGCAGTCGTCGGCCAGCACGGCGTAGTGCAGCGCGGTGCAGCCGCGGAAGCTGGCGCGGACATTGAGGCGGTTGTTGAACTCGTCCTCGCGGGTCACCAGGACTAAAGGGGAGGAAGGAGACGAGGATTAAAGAGCTGGGGGGCACCACCCCCAGCTGCCCCCTTCCTATGGGGCACAACCCCCAGCTGCCCCCTTCCTATGGGGCAACATACCCCAGCTGCCCCCTTTCCTATGGCGCCAACCCCAGTGCCCCCTTCCTATGGGCACAACCCCAGCTGCCCCTTCCTATGGGCACAAGGGCCCCCAGCTTGCCCCACTCCTATGGGGCACATCCCGCAGCTGCCCCTTCCTTAGGGCACCAACCCCCAGCTGCCCCAATTCCTATGGGCCACAACCAGCTGCCGCCCTCCCTATGGGGCACAACCCCCAGCTGCCCCATTCCTATGGGGCACAACCCCCAGCTGCCCCCTTCCTATGGGGCACAACCCCCAGCTGCCCCATTCCTATGGGGCACAACCTCCAGCTGCCCCCTTCCTATGGGGCACAACCCCCCAACCCCCAGTGCCCCCCTTCCTTTGGGGCCCACAGTTATATCTCTAACATAAGGAAGCCAGACTTGGCCTTGTTGGGGTTATATCTCTAATGTGGGGAAGCCAGGCTTGGCCTTGTTGGGGTTATATCCCATTCTATGAGTGGACACGATGGGGATGGGTTGGCTGTTGGACTTGACAACCTTAGAGGGTATTTCCAACCGTAATGTCTCTTTGATTCTATGATTAAACATGTTATGGATGGTTGGTGGTTGGACTTGATGATCTCAGAGGTCGTTTCCAACCTTAATGACTCCGTAATTCTATAAGCAGACACAGCAGGGATGGGTTGGCCATTGGACTTGATGATCTTAGAGATCGTTTCCAGACCTGACGATTTTAGAGCTCATTTCCACCTTTAATGACTCTGATTCTATGAGCAAACATGGTGTGGATGGATGGTGGTTGGACTTGATGACTCAGGGGTCTTTCCCAACCTTGGTGACTTTGATTCTATGAGTGGACATGATGGGGATGGGTTGGCTGTTGGACTTGACGACCTTAGAGGGTATTTCCAACCTTAATGGCTCTTTGATTCTATGATTAAACATGTTATGGATGGTTGGTGGTTGGACTTGATGATCTTAGAGGTCTTTCCCAACCTCAGTGACTTTGATTCTATGAGTGGACACGATGGGGATGGGTTGGCTGCTGGACTTGACGACCTTAGAGGGTATTTCCAACCTTAATGACTCTTTGATTCTATGAGTGAACTTGGTATGGCTGGTTGGTGGCCAGACTTGATGATCTTAGAGGTTATACCCAACCTTAATGACTCTTTGATTCCATGAGGGAACTTGGTATGGCTGGTTGGTGGCCGGACTTGATGATCTTAGAGCTTAATGACTCTTTGATTATAGGAGCAAACGAAGTATGGCTGGTTGGTGGCTGGACTTGATGATCTTAGAGGTCATTCCCAACCTTAATGAGTCTTTGACTCTATGGATGGACAGGGTATGGCTGGTTGGTGGCTGGACTTGATGATCTTAGAGCTTAACAACTCTTTGATTCTAGGAGCAAACAAGGTATGGCTGGTTGGTGGCTGGACTTGATGATCTTAGAGATCATTCCCAACCTTAACAACTCTTTGATTCCATAAGGGAACTTGGTATGGCTGGTTGTTGGCCGGACTGGATGATCTTAGAGGTTATTCCCAACCTTAAACAACTCTTTGATTCCAGGAGCAAACAAGACATGGCTGGTTGTCGGCCAGACTGGATGATCTTAGAGGTCATTCCCAACCTTAATGACTCTTTGATTCTAGGAGCAAACATGGTACGGCTGGTTGTTGGCCGGACTTGATGGTCTTAGAGCTTAACAACTCTTTGATTCTAGGAGCAAACATGGTACGGCTGGTTGTTGGCTGGACTTGATGATCTTAGATGATGATTCTCAACCTTAACGACTCCGTGGCTGTCGGAACGGCAGTGCCAGCTGCTGAATGGGAAGCCCACCATCATGGACTTGGAGCATCAGGAAGGCCAATGGGCACATCCATGGTGCTCTGAGCTGTAGACTCCACATCCCCTCCTAAGAACTGGGAAGATAAGTTGAGCCTGGACGCTGCCGCAGCACACAGCCAATGCTGCTCCGGCCCAATGTCCCTGCTAACGAACCTCCCGAAGATCAATTAACACCATCCCGGCTCCTTCCCTTCCCTATTCGCTCCCATAGAACCGGGCGAGTCCGTCTCCTTATTCACTTGTCGTCATTTCCTACCCAGGGAGGAGCAGGATAATGAACTGCGTGCGTCAGGGAAGATGAATCTGAGCTGGCAGGGAGCAGCGCGGTAAAGAGATTAAAGCGTTATTATTGTTGGGGGGGTTGTTTGCTTCCTTCCCCCCTCGGTGCGCACTGACAGCTCGGCCGTCAGCAGTAAAAAATGTCTCCGAGAGAGATAATCATCGGAAACTCAATAAAGCGTCAGGGGAAGCCTGCCCTGCCATCCATCACCGCGGGCCTGCACATTCTCAGCCCTCCATCCTTTCCCCTTCCCTGCCATCCATATAAATGTCTGTAATATATCTGGAGCGGCGGCGGCGGCGGCCCCTCTCGATATGGGATGCTTTTTAATGACCCAAATATTGATAGAAGGAATATGTAGATGACAGCGACGGAAAGGAATATGGAATCAAACAAATAAAGAAGGGAAAAGGGAAAACAAACTAACCCCACAACACAAAGGCAGCTCTTCCCATCCCTCTCGTTGTTAAAATGCAACTGAATTTATTCTTTTTAATAAAACACGTCAAGCAAAAGAATTGATGCGGCTTCGCACCGCACCGCCTTCCCTTCTCCCCACCACCCCAAAACTATATAACATTAGGGAGGGATGGATGCAGACAAAAACAATTAACTTTATTGGCTGATGCTCCTTGCCTAAAATGAAGTCTCGCTGCGTGCATTATGCGCTGCCGTCCCATTGCTCATATTTTAATGTTGGTTCATGTATTTTGCATTCCCCGCTCTCATCTCATCGTGGGCATCCCTGGTTCCAGCACACAGCGACTCTATGGGCCCCGATCACAACCAGCTTCCTCCACATCACCCCACTTTGGAGACATTTCTGCCCGTCCCATCCCAGCAGACCCCACTGAGTCCATCAGCCCTTGAGTCCATCAGCCCTTCTGAGTCCATCCGTCCCTTGGGTCCATCCATCCCTTGGGTCCATCCATCCCATCTGAGTCCATCCATCCCTTGGGTCTATCCATCCCTTGAGTCCATCCATCCCTTGGGACCATCCATCCCTTGGATCCATCCAGCTCTTCTGAGTCCATCCATCTCATCTGAGTCCACCCATCCCTTGAGTCCATCCATCCCATCTGAGTCCATCCGTCCCTTGAGTCCATCCATCCCATCTGAGTCCATCAGTCCTTGAGTCCATCCATCCCTTCTGACTCCATCCATCCCATGAGTCCATCCATCCCTTGGGTCCATCCATCCCATCTGAGTCCATCCATCCCATCTGAGTCCATCCATCCCTTGGGTCCATCCATCCCATCTGAGTCCATCCATCCCTTGAGTCCATCCATCCCTTGAGTCCATCCATCCCTTCTGAGTCCATCCATCCCTTGAGTCCATCCATCCCTTCTGAGTCCATCTATCCCTTGGGTTCATCCATCCCATCTGAGTCCATCCAGCTCTTCTGAGTCCATCCATCCCTTCTGAGTCCATCCATCTCAACTGAGTCCATCCATCCCTTGAGTCCATCCATCTTTTCTGATTCCACCCATCCCTTCTTTCTTGCAGCCCCTTTAGGTCCTTGCAGGTATCTGTGCTGCTCAGGACGTGGCTCAGCCCATAGAACCATAGAATGACCCATGTTGGAAAAGACCTTGAAGATCATCAGGTCCAACCACAGCCCGACCATAGTACCGTGCTGCAGCAGGTGGGTCTGACAGCCCATGGGGATAACATGGAGGTTGGGATGGGGCTGGAAACACAAGCCAGGCCGAAGTGATGGATGGAGCATCCAACTCATTGCCCCGCAGCCTCACACCCCTCCCAGGATCCATCTCTAAGGCCTGTTCTCATGGTCAGACCCATGTACCACCACGTACCACCCGCTTCCACGCACCTAAATCCAAGCTGAGGTTAAAGAGAACCAAATAAAGAAGCCTGTTTCCAAATGACAAAGCAGCAGCTTCCATTTCCAAGCCAGAAATGAAACATTTGTGCCCTTTGGAGCCGCGTGTGAACGGCGTTACCTTCCAATGAATGGAGGCCTTTCTCCTTGGCCATCTCGTAGACGCTGCTGAAGTCGTCCCCGAGGTTGGGATCCGCGTTGGCCGCCAGCAGGACCTTCACCACGCTGCAGGGAACCAAGGGGGCAAATGTGAGTCAGAAGGGGAGAGTGATCTGAAAGCAAGGGGAAGGTTGTGGGGCAGGGATCCCTATGGATGCCCCATCCATCCCTGCAGGCATCCAAGGCCAGGCTGGATGTGGCTCTGGGCAGCCTGGGCTGCTGGTTGGTGACCCTGCACAAAGCCCCTCACCATTATTATATGGGGACCATTGATACCCACATAGAGAATATAGACCTGGAAGCCAGGAGACCCCAAAGCCCCTCACCATCATTATATGGGGACCATTGATACCCACACAGAGCCTACAGGCCTCATTATACCCACACAGACCCTACAGACCCTACAGACCTCATTATACTCACACAGAGCCTACAGACCTGGAAGCCAGGAGACCCCAAAGCCCCTCACCATCATTATATGAGGACCACTGATACCCACACAAGAGCCTACAGGCCCTACAGACCTCCTTATACCCACATAGAGCCTATAGACCTGAGGCCAGGAGACCCCCCAGCCCCTCACCATCATTATATGGGGTCCATTGATCCCCATATAGACCCCACAGACCCTACAGACCCCAGCCCCTCACCATCATCATATGGGGACCATTGATACCCACATAGAGCCTACAGACCTGGAAGCCAGGAGACCCCCCAGCCCCACATCATCATCATATGGGGACCAATGATCGCCATACAGACCCTACAGACCTCATTTATACTCACACAGAGCCTACAGACCTGGGAGCCAGGAGACCCCAAAGTCCCTCACCATCATTATATGGGGACCATTGATGCCTATACAGACCCTACAGACCTTACAGACCCCAAAGCCCCTCACTACCATCATATGGGGACCAATGATCCCCATACAGACCCTACAGACCCTACAGACTTCATATACCCACCCAGAGCTCATATAGAGCTCCATATAGAGTCCATATAGAGCTCCAACCAAGACCCCCAGCCCACTCCGAGCATTAAACCCTCTGTGAGCTTCAGTCCATGGGGTGGGGGGTTATAAAGAGCTTTTCTGCCTTTGGTGGCTGCACTGACAGATCGTTCAGGATTAAATACAGACACACACGTGTCCGATGTGAGGAGCAGGGGGGGGAAATCGATGCTGGGCTGGTGGGACGTGGCCGGGCCGCGCTGGCAGCTGGGGTTGGTGAAGCACGACGTCCAGTGATCCCCATGACCGTGAGTCAACACACAATGGTGGATGGGATGGGGAGCAGCCACAGGGTCCTGCCCGCACACAAAGCCCCCCAGGGTGGGTATATCTTAACTCTATAAGGCTCCATGGGGGGCAGGGGGTTATGTCTGACCTCCAGCATTGAAATAGAGCGAGAGCAGAGACCCAGAGCCTATAGAAGGGGCAATGGGACCCACTGCCACCCATCCCCACCCCATAGCCCGTACAAGGGGCCATGCAGCCCTATAGGCACAGCCCCATAGCCATAGAGGGGCCATGAGCCCCATGCTGCCCTATAGGCACAGCCCATAGACCACAGAAGCAACAAGGTGCCCCACACAGCCCTATAGCCTCAGCCCATACCCCATACAAGAGGTCATGAGCCCTATAGGCAAACTCCATAGCCCATAGAGGAGCCATGAGCCCCATGCAGCCCAATAGCCCCACCCTACAGCCAATACAAAGGGCCCTGAGTCCCATGCAGCCCTATAGGCACAGCCCCATATCCCATAGAGGGGCAATGAGCCCCATGCAGCCCTATAGGCACAGCCCCATAGCCTATATAAGGGATCATGAGCCCCATGCAGCCCTATAGGAACAGCCCCATAGCCTATAGTGGGGCAATGAGTCCCATGCAGCCCTATAGGCCCATCCCCATAGCCTATAGAGGGGCAATGAGCCCTATGCAGCCCTATACGCACAGCCCCATAGCCTATACAAGGGATCATGAGCCCCATGCGGCCCTATAGGCACAGCCCCATAGCCTATAGAGGGGCAATGAGTCCCATGCAGCCATACAGGCCCATCCCCATAGCCTACAGAGGGGCAATGAGCCCTATGCAACCCTATAGGCACACCCCATATCCCATAGAGGGTCATGAGCCCCACACAGCCCTATAGGCACAGCCCCATAGAGGGGGACATGAGCCCCATGCAGCCCTATAGGCCCATCCCCATAGCCTATAGAGGGGCAATGAACCCCATGCAGCCCTACAGGCACAGCCCCATAGCCTACAGAGGGGCAATGAGCCCCATGCAGCCCTACAGGCACAGCCCCATAGCCTATAGAGGGGCAATGAGTCCCATGCAGCCCTATAGGCCCATCCCCATAGCCTATAGAGGGGCAATGAGCCCCATGCAGCCCTATAGGCCCATCCCCATAGCCTATAGAGGGGCAATGAGTCCCATGCAGCCCAATAGGTACAGCCCCATAGCCTATAGAGGGGCAATGAGTCCCATGCAGCCCTATAGGCACAGCCCCATAGCCTATATAAGGGATCATGAACCCCATGCAGCCCTATAGGCCCATCCCCATAGCCTATAGAGGGGCAATGAGCCCTATGCAGCCCTATAGGCAAACCCTATGTATGGCCCAGTAGTCTGGCCCCATCCATCCCCATCCCATCCATCTCATCTCCTCCATCCCATCCATCCCATCCCATCCATCCCATCCCATCCCATCCCATCCCATCCCATCCCATCCCATCCCATCCCATCCCATCCATCCCATCC
>NW_015439895.1:17101-20219 GCF_001577835.2 Coturnix japonica | reverse complement strand
GATGTAGTTGGATGGTGAGACCCAAGGGATGTAGTTGGATGGTCAGCCCTAAGAGCAATGAGATGATGGCCAACTCCAAAAGCAATGAGTGCATGGTCAGCCCCAAGAGACATAGCTGGATGGTCAGCACCAAGGGATGTAGTTGGATGGTCAACCCTAAGAGCAATGAGACAATGACCAACTCCAAAAGCAATAAGCGTATGGTCAGCCCCAAGAGATGTAGTTGGATGGTCAGCACCAAGGGATGTAGTTGGATGGTGAGACCCAAGGGATGTAGTTGGATGGTCAGCCCTAAGAGCAACAAGATGATGGCCAACTCCAAGAGCAATAGGTGCATGGTCAGGCCCAAGAGACGGGATGTAGTTGGATGGTCAACCCCAAGGGATGTAGTTGGATGGTGAGACCCAAGGGATGTAGTTGGATGGTCAACCCCAAGGGATGTAGTTGGATGGTCAGCCCCAAGGGATGTAGTTGGATGGCCAACCCCAAGGAACGTAATTGGATGGTCAGCACCAAGTGATGTAGTTGGATGGTGAGACCCAAGGGATGTAGTTGGATGGTCAGCACCAAGGGATGTAGTTGGATGGTGAGACCCAAGGGATGTAGTTGGATGGTCAGCCCTAAGAGCAATGAGATGACGGCCAACTCCAAGAGCAATGAGTGCATGGTCAGCCCCAAGAGACGCAGTTGGATGGTCAGCACCAAGTGATGGAGTTGGATGGTGAGACCCAAGAGACGCAGTTGGATGGTCAACCCCAAGGGATGTAGTTGGATGGTCAGCACCAAGTTGGAAAGGACCTACAAGACCATCCAGTCCAACCACCCTCCCATCACAATAGCTACAATCTACTGACCCATATTCCTATCTCCCCATCCAGACGCCTATTGAGCACCGCCAGTGATGGCGACTCCACCACCTCCCAGTGCATCCATTCCATTGCCTGCCCACTCTTAGAAAGGCAAAATTCCTTCTTACATCCATTCGAAACCTCATCTGGTCCAACCTGTGGACATTTCCTCAGGTCCTGAACCAGACCTGGACCCATTTATACAAAGAACCGGCTCCAAACATCCCACTCCTTTCATCTTTGCAGCCCCTATGACCACTTCCAGGCCACTTCTCAGCCCCTATGACCATTTCCATCCCATTTTCCAGCCCCTATGACCATTTCCATCCCATTTTCCAGCCCCTATGACCATTTTCAGGCCATTTTCCAGCCCCTATCACCATTTCCAGGCCATTTTCCATCCCATATGACCATTTCCAGCCCCTATTTCAGCCCCTATGACCATTTCCAGGCCACTTCTCAGCCCCTATGACCATTTCCAGCCCATTTCTCAGCCCCTATGACCATTTCCAGGCTATTTTCCAGCCCCTATGACCATTTCCAGGCCCTTTCTCATCCCCTATAACCATTTCCAGGCCCTTTCTCATCCCCTATAACCATTTCCAGGCCCTTTCTCAGCCCCTATGACCATTTCCAGGCCATTTCTCAGCCCCTATGTCCATTTCCAGGCCATTTTCCAGCACCTATGACCATTTTCAGGCCATTTTCCAGCCCCTATGCCCATTTCCAGCCCATTTCTCAGCCCCTATCACCATTTCCAGGCCATTTTCCATCCCATATGACCATTTCCAGCCCCTTTTCCAGCCCCTATGAGCATTTCCAGGCCATTTCTCAGCCCCTATGACCATTTCCATCCCATTTTCCAGCCCCTATGACCATTTCCAGCCCCTATTTCAGCCCCTGTGACCATTTCCAGGCAATTTCTCAGCCCCTATGACCATTTCCAGGCCATTTTCCAGCCCCTATGACCATTTCCATCCCATTTTCCAGCCCCTATGACCATTTCCAGCCCCTATTTCAGCCCCTGCGACCATTTCCAGCCCATTTCTCAGCCCCTATGACCATTTCCAGGCCATGTTCCAGCCCCTATGACCATTTCCAGGCCATTTTCCAGCCCCTATGACCATTTCCAGGCCCTTTCTCATCCCCTATAACCACTTCCAGGCCCTTTCTCAGCCCCTATGACCATTTCCTGGCCATTTTCCAGCCCCTATGACCATTTTCAGGCCATTTTCCAGCCCCTATGACCATTTCCAGACCCTATTTCAGCCCCTATGACCACTTCCAGCCCATTTCTCAGCCCCTATGACCATTTCCATCCCATTTTCCAGCCCCTATGACCATTTCCAACCCTTTTCCAGCCCCTATGACCATTTCCAGGCCATTTCTCAGCCCCTATGACCATTTCCATCCCATTTTCCAGCCCCTATGACCATTTCCAGCCCCTATTTCAGCCCCTATGACCATTTCCAGGCCATTTCTCAGCCCCTATGACCATTTCCATCCAATTTCTCAGCCCCTACGAGCATCTCCATCCCATTTTCCATCCCCTATGACCATTTCCAGCCCATTTCTCTGCCCCTATGACCATTTCCAGGCCCTATATCCACCCACCCCATCCATCCCCCCGTCCCCTCTCATTCCCATCCCTTTCAGCCCCGTTCTGCTCGGCCGCTCGCTCGGCATGTCCCCCATCCGTCACCCTCCACCGCTGCCCATTGTGCCCTATTAAAGGACGGGATGCTCCATGCAAACAATGGGGCCCCGCTGCTGCTCCTACATCAAAGTTAAACCAACATCCCCCTTGTCCCCATCGCCCCCAGCCCCAGCAGCTTTAGGACACATCAAAGTTTGCACCACACACGAATATGGGATTTTATACCTTTGTGCTGCCCCTTTAATCCCGTGTTGGCACAAGTCATTAAAGCTCCTTTTTGCCTTATGAACTTGTGACTGAGGAACATCAAAGCTTGTTGTCCTACATCTGGCCCGTGTTTGCTGCTATTGGATCCCCCTTTCTATGTCTCCTTCTCTTTAAATAACGATAATCATAATGATAATAATAATAATACGACCCCTCCTAATTGAATTTAGTTGTGGACTGAAGCCATTGAGGAGCCGCAGTGATCAGCATGGGAACCAAGGGAGGGAGCAGCATTAAACCTGTGTGCAATGCAAAAAGTGAGCATCAAAGGAACCAAATGGGGCAGCAGCTCTAAGTAAGTTGGGGCAGCAGCTCTAAGTTGGGGCAGCAGCTCTAAGTAAGTTGG
>NW_015439895.1:12323-15403 GCF_001577835.2 Coturnix japonica | reverse complement strand
GCAGCAGCTCTAAGTAAGTTGGGGCAGCAGCTCTAAGTTGGGGCAGCAGCTCTAAGTAAGTTGGGGAACACTGACCCACCATTGACCCACAATTAACCACCCATTAACTACCCATTAACTTACCTGGGGTTCCTGCTAATTGCCGCCACCATCAGCGCCGTCCAGCCCAGCCGGTGCCGCGTGTTCACATCGATACCGGCCTGTAGTAACCTGAAATGTGGGGCAGGGTCAGGAGGATGTGGGGCAGATGTGGGGCAGGATCGGGAGCCCCACATCCAACATTCAGCCCCACATCCAGCCCCGTACCCAGCCCCACATCCAACATCCAGCCCCACATCCAGCCCCACATCCAACATCCAGCCCCTCATCCAGCCCCACATCCAACATCCAGCCCCACATCCAGCCCCACGTCCAACATCCAGCCCCACATCCAGCCCTACATCCAGCCCCACATCCAGCCCACACCCATCCCACATCCAGCCCCACATCCAGAACCCAGCCCCACACACAGCCCCACATCCAGCCCCACACCCTGCCACACACCCAGCTCCACATCCAACACCCAGCCCCACATCCAACACCCAGCCCCACATCCTGCCCCAAACCCAGCCCCATATCCACATCCAGAACCAAAGGGGAAACTCAATACTGGACTAGGAAGCCCATCTGTTGGCTGATCACTATCTATGGGTCCTGTGGGTCACAGCCCCCCACTGCCCCCCACCCCATTACCCACTGCGGCCCATCTGTGCGCCCTGGGGCAGCAGCAGGATGTGCAATTCCTGCTGGGCAATGGGGCGTGGAGCAGCACGGCCTATGGGGCTGGGAAAGGCAAAGGGATCCTCACCCCTATGGGGGGCAATGGGACCGGGATGAGCCCATCATGGCGGCCCATTGGGTCCAATTGAAAGGCCATGGTCCCATCATGGCAGCCCAATGGGTCGCATTGAAAGGACATGTTGCCATCATGGCGACCCATTGGGTCCAATTGAAAGGCCACGGTGCCAACATGGCGGCCCAGTGGGTCCCACTAAAAGACCATGGTTCCATCATGGTGACCCACTGGGTCCCACTAAAAGGCCATGGTTCCATCATGACGACCCAATGGGTCCGACTGTACATCCATGGTTTCATCATGGCGGCCCCATGGTCCCGTCATGGAGGCCCAATGGGTCCGATTGAAAAGCCATGGTGCCATCACGGTGACCCATTGGGTCCAATTGAAAGAATATGGTTCCAACATGGCGGCCCAATGAGTCCAATTGTACATCCATGGTCCCGTCATGGCAGCCCAATGGGTCCAATTACATGGCCATGGTGCCATCATGGCGGCCATGGTGCCAACATGGCGACCCAATGGGTCTGATTGAAAGGCCATGGTTCCATCATGGCAGCCCAATGGGGATCCCATCATGGCAGCCCAATGGGTCCAATTGAAAGGACATGGTGCCATCATGGCGGCCACGGTGCCATCATGGCGACCCAATGGGTCCAATTGAAAGGCCAAGGTCCCATCATGGCGACCCAATGGGTCCAATTGAAAGGCCAAGGTCCCATCATGGCGACCCAATGGGTGCAATTGAAAGGCCATGGTTCCATCATGGCGGCCACGGTCCCATCATGGCAGCCCAATGGGTCCAACTGAAAGGCCATGGTGCCATCATGGCGGCCACGGTGCCATCATGGCGACCCAATGGGTGCAATTGAAAGGCCATGGTGCCATCATGGCGGCCACGGTGCCATCATGGCAGCCCACTGGGTCCAATTAAGGACAAGGTGCCATCATGGCGGCCATGGTGCCAACATGGCGCCCATTGGGTCCAACTGTAACTCGGCCATGGCCATCAGTGGCAGCCCAGAATGGTTCATAATGGCGGCCCAATGGATCCAATTGCACGGCCATGGTCATCATGGTGGCCCATTGGATTCCAACTGAAAAAGGCCAACAGTGCCCAACATGGCAGCACAGTGGGTCCCATTGCACGGTACCATCATGGCAGCCCAATGGGTCCGACTGAAAGGACATAGTCCCATCATGGCGACCATGGTCCCATCATGGTGATCCAATGGGTCCGACTGAAAGGACATGGTCCCATCATGGCAGCCCAATGGGTCCAATTGAAAGGACATGGTCCCATCATGGCAGCCCAATGGGTCCAATTGAAAGGACATGGTCCCATCATGGCAGCCCAATGGTGCCATCATGGCGGCCCAATGGGTCCAATTGCACGGCCATGGTTCCATAATGGCAACCCAATGTGTCCGATTCCATGGCCATGGTGCCATCATGGCGGCCCAATGGTCCCATCATGGCGGCCCACTGGGTCCAAATGAAAGGCCACAGTCCCATCATGGCGGCTCAATGGTCCCATCATGGCGGCCCAATGGGGGTCCCATCATGGCGGCCCATTGGGCCCAACTGCACGGCCATGGTGCCATCATGGCAACCACAGTGCCATCATGGCAGCCCAATGGGTCCAATTGGAAGGCCATGGTGCCATCATGGCAGCCCAATGGGTCCAAATGAAAGGACACGGTGCCATCATGGCGGCCACTGTGCCAACATAGCGGCCCAATGGGGGTCCCATCATAGCGGCCCATTGGGTCCGATTGAAAGGACATGGTTCCATCATGGCGGCCATGGTCCCATCATGGCGGCCCAATGGGTCCAATTGAAAGGACATGCTGCCATCATGGCAGCCATGGTGCCAACATGGCGACCCAATGGGTCCGATTGAAAGGCCATGGTTCCATCATGGCGGCCCAATGGGGATCCTATCACGGCGGCCCATTGGGTCCAATTGAAAGGCCACAGTCCCATCATGGCGGCTCAATGATCCCATCATGGCGGCCCAATAGGAATCCCATCATGGCGGCCCATTGGGTCCAATTGAAAGGCCAAGGTCCCATCATGGCGACCCAATGGGTCCAATTGGAAGGACATGCTGCCATCATGGCGGCCATGGTGCCATCATGGCGACCCAATGGGTCCAATTAAGGACAAGGTGCCATCATGGCGGCCACAGTGCCATCATGGCAGCCCACTGGGTCCAATTAAGGACAAGGTGCCATCATGGCGG
>NW_015439895.1:0-6383 GCF_001577835.2 Coturnix japonica | reverse complement strand
AGCTCCATCCATCCCATATAGCTCCATCCATCCCATATAATTCCATCCATCCCATATATCTCCATCCATCCCTTATAGCTCCATCCATCCCATATAAGTTCCATCCCATACAGCTCCATCCATCCCATATAAGCTCCATCCCATATATCTTCATCCATCCCATATAAACTCCATCCATCCCATATAAACTCCACCCATCCCATATACCTCCATCCATCCCATATGAGCTCCATCCATCCCATATAAGCTCCATCCATCCCATATAGCTCCATCCCATATATCTCCATCCACCCCATATAAGCTCCATCCATCCAATATAGCTCCATCCATCCCATATAGCTCCATCCCATATATCTCCATCCATCCCATATAAGCTCCATCCATCCCATATAAGCTCCATCCATCCCATATAGCTCCATCCATCCCATATAAGCTCCATCCATCCCATATAGCTCCATCCATCCCATATATCTCCACCCATCCCATATATCTCCATCCATCCCATATATCTCCATCCATCCCATATATCTCCATTCATCCCATATATCTCCATTCATCCCATATATCTCCATTCATCCCATATATCTCCATCCATCCCATATAGCTCCATCCATCCCATATATCTCCATCCATCCCATACATCTCCATCCCATAATCTCTCACCTGTTGACTTCTCCAATGTTGTTGACCCTGGCGGCTTCCAGCAGCGCATCCTCTGTAAGATATTATGGGATATTATGGGATATTACGGGATATTATGGGATTTTATGGGATACAATGGGATACTATGAGATATTATGGGATGTGATGGGATATTATACGATCCTATAGGATACTATGGGATACTGAGGCATGTTATGGGATATTATGGGATACTATGGGATACTATGGGAACCTATGGAATACAATGGGGTTCAATGGGATACAATGAGATACAGTGGGATACAATGGGATACTATGGGGTATAATGGGATCCTATGGGGTCCTATGGGATCCTGTGGGATACTGTGGGATCCCATGGGATCCTATTGGGTAAAATGGGATCCTATGGGATCCTATGGGATATTATGGGATGTGATGGGATATTATAGGATCCTATGGGACACTATGGGATACAGAGGGATGTTATGGGATATTATGGGATACTATGGGATGCTATGGGATACTATGGGATCCTATGGGACACTATGAGATACAGAGGGATATTATGGGATATTATGGGATACTATGGGATACTACGGGATCCTATGGGATACAGTGGGATACTATGGGATCCTATGGGAACCTATAGGATACAATGGGGTTCAATGGGATACAATGAGATACAGTGAGATACAGTGAGATACAATAGGATACTATGGGGTATAATGGGATCCTATGGGATCCTATGGGACCCTATAAGATACAACGGGATATTATGGAATACTATGGGATCCTATGGGATCCTGCGGGATACTGTGGGATCCTATGGGATAAAATGGGATCCTATGGGATATTATGGGATGTGATGGGATATTATAGGATCCTATGGGATACTATGGGATACAGTGGGATCCTATAGGATATTATGGGATACAATGGGATATGATGGGATACTATGGGATACCACGGGATACAATGGGATACAATGGGATATTATGGGATACTGTGGAATGTTATGAGATATTATGGGATGTTATGGGATATTATGAGATACAATGGGATACAATGGGATACAATGGGATGTTATGGGATCCTATGGGATCCTATGGGATACAATGGGATACTATTGGATCCTATGGGATCCTATGACATACAATGGGATCCTATGGGATACAATGGGATCCTATGGAATACTATGGGATACAATGGGATCCTATGGAATACTATGGGATTCAATGGGATCCTATGGGATTCAATGGGATGCTATGGGATCCTATGGAATACTATGGGATTCAATGGGATTCCTATGGGAACCACCCATCTACCCCTTATTGCCCCCCCCATATATTGTCCCCCATATACCCCCCCTTATTTCCCCCCCCATTAATGACCCATACCTCCCATCTACCCCCCCTTCTTCGCCCCCCCCCATCCCCCCATTCTACCCCCCCTCATTGCCCCCCCATATATGGCCCCCCCTTTATTGCCCCTGCCCCATGTACCCCCCAATATATTGCCCCCCCATCTACCCCACCTTATTGCCCCACCATATATTGCCCCCCCAATTACCCCCATTATTTGCCCCCCATATACCTCTCTCTTATTGCCCCCCATATATTGCCCCCATATAACCCCCTTGTTGCCCCCCATCCCCCCCATATCCCCACCTTTATTGCTCCCCCCATATATTGCCCCCCCCATATTGCCCCCCATACTACCCCTCTTCTTGCCCCCCCCATATATTGCCCCCCAATTACCCCCTATTGCCCCATATACTCACTCTTATGCCCCCCATCTATCTCTCCTATTGCCCCCCCATATATTGCCCCCCCAATTACCCCTCCTATTGCCCCCCTATTATGGCCCCCATCTACCCACCCATATTCCCCCCCCATATACCCACACTTATTGCCCCCCCCTTATTGCCCCTCCATTATACCCCCCTTATTGCCCCATACCCCCCCAGACCCCGCCCTTAATTGCTCCCCCATCTACCCCCCCTTTATTGCCCCCATATATCGCCCCCCCATTATTGCCCCCCCCATATATCCACCCTTTATTGCCCCCCCAAATATTGCCCCCCCACTATATTGACCCCCCAATTTGACCCCCCCATTATATCCACCCTTATGTCCCCCCATTGCCCCCCATACTGTCCCCCCATATGCCCCCCCTTTTATTGCTGCCCCCCCATAGTTGCCACCCCATCTACCCCCCCTTATTCCCCCATACCCCCCCCCATAAACCCCCCCATATATTGACCCACCCATATATCCACCCTTATTGAACCCCCACCCATCATATAAATATTGCCCCCTCCATATACCCCCCTTACTTGCACCCCCAAATATACCCCCCTTTATTGCCCCCCCCATTATTCCCCCATATATTGACCCCCCGCCATATACCCACCCTATTGCCCCCCCCAAATATTGCCCCCCATATTATTGCCGCCCCCCATATATTGACCCCCCCATATATCCACCCTTATATGTCCCCCCCATTGCCCCCCATATACTTTCCCCCATATACCCCCTTTTATTGCTTCCCGCCCATATTTTGTTCCCCCCATCTACCCCCCCTTATTGCCCCCATACCCCCCCATAAACCCTCCCCATTATAGTGACCCAGCCCATATATCCACCCTTATTGCCCCCCCCATTTATTGCCCCTCCATATACCCCCCCTTATTGCCCCCCCCCATAAACTGCCCTTATTGCCCCCCCATTGCCCCCCCCCATATATTGACCCCCCCCAATATAACCCACCCTTATTGCCCCCCACAAATCTGCCCCCCCAAATATTGCCCCCCCATCTATTGCCCCCCCCCATATATCCACCCCTATTTGTCCCCCCCAAATATTGCCCCCCATATCATTGCCCCCCCCCATATATCCACCCTATGTCCCCCCAAATATTGCCCCCCCATATATTGACCCCCCCATATTATTGACCCCCCCAATCTATTATCCACCCCTATTGCCCCCCCCAT
Organism: Coturnix japonica; assembly: GCF_001577835.2. NCBI lineage: Eukaryota > Metazoa > Chordata > Aves > Galliformes > Phasianidae > Coturnix > Coturnix japonica. The sequence goes on along the minus strand of NW_015439895.1, from coordinate 2,749 downwards.
ATACCCCCCCCGTATTGCCCCTACCCCTACTGCCCCCCACATACCCCCCTTATTGCCCCCCCGCATATATTTACCCCCCCCCATATACCCCCCCTTATGCCCCCCCCAGATTACTACCCCCCCCATATTACCCCCCCTTATTGCCCCCATCCCCCCCTTACTGTCTCTGGCCCCCGTGGTAACACGCCGCCCACAGCCCAATCGCGCGCCAGCCAGACCCGGTTCGTTCCTTCCGCCCCATGTCGGCTCCGCTCCCATCGGCTTTCCCGGCCGTTAATGCCGCCGTTAATGCCGCCGTTAATGCCGTTAATGTCGGTCCGGTCGGTTCAGGCCCCGACCCGGTTCGGTCCCGGTTCGGCCGCCCCCCCGCTCCCATTGCCGCCCATGTTGTAGCGCCGGTGGGCTGTGTCGCCCCCTGGCGGCGGTTCCCGGTATTGCAGGCGGCTGCCTCACTTCTAGGCCTCCATCCTCCCCCCGGTTGCTCCACGCGCCGCCCGAGGCACCGACCGGCCCGGAACGGCCGAGCAGCCCCGAACCAGCCCCCGGCGACTGAACCGGGTCGCCCAAAATGGCGGCCAACATCGTCACACGGAGCCCGCCGGCACCGAACCGGAACCCTTCCCCCCCCCCCCGGCCCGGCGCCTTGCGCTATCGCAGCAGGCCAAACAAGATGCGGCGCCGGAAGGAGCGGCGCGCAAAGGGTGATGGGAGGCGTAGTTCGTAACGCGGAACGGCGGGATGACGTTGAGGAAAAAGAACCACAGCTCCCAGGATGCACCGCGACACCGGGGGCACATCCGGGGAGTAGCTGCCGATACTTCCGGGATGTGACCGGAAGCGGATGTGTGTCTCCGGAGGGGGGGGGGGAAAAGGGGACGGAGGACGAGGGTTCGAATCCCGGCTACGGACACAACGGGGGGGGGGGGGGGGGCGGTGGACACCTCCATCCCATTTCATCCCAATCCCCAAACCCCATCCCATAGCACATCCCATATCACATCACATCCCATCCCATATCACATCCCATAACACATCCCATAACACATCCCATATCACATCCCATATCACATCCCATATCACATCAACATCATTCGCCATCCATATCCCATCCCATATCCCATCCCATATCCCATCCCATATCACATCCCATATCACATCCCATATCACATCACATATCACATCACATCCCATCCCATATCACATCCCATATCACATCCCCTTCCCTATTCCCATCCCCTACTCTATACCCTACCCCATATCCCAACCCCATACCTCCATCCCATCCCATCCCATACCCCATCCCATAACCCATATCCCCATCATATACTCCCATCCCATACCCTATTCCTATACCCTAATCCCATATCCCCACCCCATCCCCCATCCCATATCCCCATCCTATACCCCATCCCATATCCCATCCCATACTCACATCCCATAAACCCAAACCCATAACCCAACCCCAATTCACCCCATCCCATCCCCCATCCCATCCCCCATCCCATAACCCATCCCATAACCCATCCCATAACCCATCCCACAACCCATCCCATAACCCATCCCATAACCCATCCCATAACCCATCCCATAACCCAACCCCATTCACCCCAATCCCATCTCCAGTCCCATACCTCAATCCCATTCCCATCCCCCATCCCATCCCCCTATCCCATATTCCCATTCTCATACCACCATCCCATCTCTCATCCCATCCTATCCCTTACCCCATCCCTTACCCCCATCCCTTACCCCATCCCTTACCCCATCCCTTAGCCCCATCCCTTACCCCCATCCCTTATTTCCATCCCATCCATCCCATCCATTCCCATCCTCATCCCATGTCCCATCCCATCCTCCCATCCATCCATCCCATCCCCTCCCATCCATCCCATCCCATCCCATCCCATCCCATCCCATTTCCCATCCATCCCCATCATTTCCCACCATCCCATCCCATCCCATTGCCCATCCCATCCCATAACCCCCTCCCATTTAATCCCACCCACCCATTCAATAACACACACCACTCGTTCCACTTGTTCTATTTCCTTTGATGCCTGCACACGACGTGCGGGCGTGAAAACCAGGTTGCCCCCCGTGTCCATCCCTCCCCCTTTGCCCCTCACCCCTCCCCCCATTTCAATCCCTCCCCTTGCCCCTCCATCTCATCCCCCCTTCCTATCCCTCCCCTTTTGCCTTTCCCCCTTTTCCCCCCCCATGTCCACCCCTTCCCCTTTGCCCCTCCCATTTCTAATCCCCCCCCCCATTTTCCACCCCCCCATTTAAGTCCCTGCCTCCCATCCCTCCCTCTTTACCCCCCATCTCCATCCTCCCCCTTGCCCACCCCATTTAAATCCCTCCGCCCCCATTTCCCTCCCCTCCCCCATCTCCATCCCTCCCCCTTTCCCCTCCATCTCTGCCCCCCCCATTTAAGTCCCTCCCCCCCCTTGCCCCTCCCCCTCCCCCCCCTATTTCCATCCCCCTCCATTTTAAATCCCTCCCCCCCTTTCCCATTCCTCCCCTTTGCCCCCCCTATTTAAATCCTCCCCCCTCTGCCCCTTCCCCCTCCATTGAAAACCCCTCCCACCCATCACCATCCCCCCCCCTTTTAGCTCCTCCCCCCCCATTTCCATCCCTCCCCTTCGCCCTCCCCCCCATTTAATCCCTCCCCCATCTCCTCCCTTCCCTTTACACCCCTTCTCTATTCCCCCCCCATTTAATCCTCCCCCTTTTACCCCCCCATTCCCAT
>NW_015439894.1:101491-102186 GCF_001577835.2 Coturnix japonica | reverse complement strand
GTTGTGGGGTGTGATGGTTGTGGGGTGTGATGGTTGTGGGGTGTGATGGTTGTGGGGTGTGATGGTTGTGGGGTGTGATGGTTGTGGGGTGTGATGGTTGTGGGGTGGGAGTTGTGGGGTGTGATGGTTGTGGGGTGTGATGGTTGTGGGGTGTGATGGTTGTGGGGTGTGATGGTTGTGGGGTGCGATGGTTGTGGGGTGGGAGTTGTGGGGCAGAAGCGAATGTATGGCATGGTGTGACCCCCCCCCCAGCCCCATTGCAGCCCCTCTCAAGTGTGTGCCCCATAGATCCCTGTGTGCCCCATAGATCTGTGTGCCCCATAGATCTGTGTGCCCCACAGATCCCAGTGTGCCCCATAGATCCCAGTGTGCCCCACAGATCTGTGTGCCCCATAGATCCCAGTGTGCCCCATAGATCCCTGTGTGCCCCATAGATCCCAGTGTGCCCCATAGATCTGTGTGTCCCATAGATCCCAGTGTGCCCCATAGATCTGTGTGCCCCATATATGTGTGTGCCCATAGATCCGTGTGCCCCATAGATCCTAACATGCCCCATAGATCTGTGTGCCCCACAGCGGCCCCTATTGCAGTGCAGGGTCAGGTGTGTGTGAGACAGGGGGCACACACACATGTACACGTGTACACACACACATGTACATGTGTACACATACACACATGTACACGTGTACACACAC
>NW_015439894.1:97685-99908 GCF_001577835.2 Coturnix japonica | reverse complement strand
GACACACGTGGAACATGGGATGTCACACATGGAACACGGGATGACATACATGGAACATGGGATGACACACGTGGAACATGGGATGACACACATGGAACATGGGATGACACACATGGAACATGGGATGACACACGTGGAACATGGGATGACACACAGGGAACATGGGATGACACACGTGGAACATGGGATGACACACATGGAACATGGAATGACACACGTGGAACATGGGATTTCACAAATGGAACACGGGATGACACACATGGAACATGGGATGTCACACTTGGAACATGGGATGACACACGTGGAACACGGGATGACACACATGTTAGGTGTGATGACACATGTTAAACGTGTTGCTGCACGGTGTGACACATGCAGCCCACTACGCATGACATGCAGCACACGGCTCACACACGGCACTTCGCACACGCAGTGACATGCATGGGGCACGCATTGGCACACATGGAACACAGAGTGACACACATGGAACATGCTGTGACACACATGGAACACGCAGTGACACGCATGGAACACACACTAACACGCATGGAACAAGCAGTGACACGCATGGAACACACATTGACATGCATGGAACACACGTTGACACGCATGGAACAAGCAGTGACACGCCGTGACACGCCGTGACACGCATGGAACACACAATGACATGCATGGAACAAGCAGTGACACGCAATGAACACGCAATGAACACGCAGTGACACGCTGTGGGGGGGGTGGGCTGACATGGAGCTGTGGGTCAGACCTGGGGGGGATGTGGGGCAACGTGTGGGGCACATTGTTGCAGTGTGTTGCAGCGTGTTGCAGCGCTGTGGTGTGTTGCAGTGTGGTGCGGCACCGCCGTGTTGTTGCAGCTTTGTTGCAGCGTTGCTGTGCTGCAGTGGGATGCAGCGTGTTGCAGTGCTGTGTTGCTGTGGTGTGTTGCAGTGTTGCAGTGTTGCGTTGTTGTTGCGGCACGTTGCAGTGCTGCAGCGCTGTGATGTTGCAGTGCATTGCAGTGTTGCAGTGCTGCATTGTTGTTGCAGTGCATCGCAGTGATGCAGTGCTGCATTGTTGTTACGGTGCGTTGCACTGCTGCGTTGTGGCTGCAGTGCACTGCAGTGTCGCAGTGTTGCATTGTTGTTGCGGTGTGTTGCAGTGCATTGCAGTGCTGCAGTGCCGCGTTGTTGTGGTGCATTGCAGTGTTGCATTGCTGCAGTGCACTGCAGTCTTGCGGCGTGTTGCAGTGCTGTGTTGCTGCATTGCTACAGTGCTGTGTTGGTGCTGCAGTGTTGCAGTGCTGCGATGTTGTTGCGGTGCATTGCAGTGCTGCATTGTTGCTGCAGTGTTGCAGTGTTGCAGTGCTGTGTTGTTGCTGCGGTGCGCTGCAGTGTTGCAGTGTCTCAGTGTTGCAGTGTTGCAGTGTCTCATTGTTGCATGGTTGCAGTGTTGCAGTGCTGTGTTGTTGCTGCAGTGCGCTGCAGTGTTGCAGTGTTGCAGTGTTGCAGTGTTGCAGTGTTGCAGTGTTGCGTTGTTGTTGCAGCGCATTGCAGTGTTGCATCGCTGTAGTGTGTTGCAGTGTCTCATTGTTGCATGGTTGCAGTGTTGCAGTGTTGCTGCATTGTTGCATTACCTTCATCAAGTGTTTATTGACCCATTTAGTGAAGGTTTTCTTTTGGACTCTGTCCCGTTCATCTGAAACACAACGGGAACAGCTGGCGTCAGTGGGGGGGTAATGGGATGGGATGGGGGGCAATGGGGGAGATAATGGGATGGGGGGATGTGGACTGGGGGGGTAATGGGGGGCAATGGGGGTAATGGGGGGGACTGGGGGGGCAATGGGGGGCACTGGGGGGGTACTGGGAAGGGTGGGCTCCATAACATTGTTCCCCCCCCCATATCCCAGGTGTCACCGCGTCCAGGAGTCGCTGCTGAGCTCGGGCAGCGGGTACAGCAACTACAGGGGGGTGCTCAACTGGTGTGTGGTCATGTTGGTGAGTTAATTAATGCGAGCTAATTAATTAATTAATGGGAGCTAATTAATTAACAGCGTTAATTGCACTCATTAAGGACCACTTATGGGGGGGGGCTAAAGGGTCGGGGTGACACAATGGAGTGCAATGGGGTCCCAATGTGGGGCTGGGGTCTCAATGTGGGGCTGGGGGTCTCAGTGTGGGGCTGGGGTCCCAATGTGGGGCTGGGGGTCTCAATGTGGGGCTGGGGGTC
>NW_015439894.1:85312-97660 GCF_001577835.2 Coturnix japonica | reverse complement strand
AGGGACGGAAATAGGGGCCGGGAACATGACACAGCGACCGGGGGGGGAGTTCACGTAATGCGGGGCAAATGGGTCGGGAATGGGGGGTATTGGGGATAATGGGTGGTTAATGGGGGGACTGGTGGGGCAAGCCTGCAATAGGGGGCAAGGCGGGAACGGGGGCAGGGGAGTGCGGCCCGTGCGAGGACGACAAGGGGGGACTTCGGTAATGGGGGAGTGGGGGGGAATGGAAGGTAATTGGGGGGCCATGGGGGTATGGGGACTGGCCGGCATGAGGGTGGTTTGGGGGACTGGGGGGCAATAGCGGCGGACTGGAGGGACTGTGGGGGATTGGAGTGCGGCCACGGGAGGTAGTGACAAGGGGATTCATGTTAATGGGGGGATGGGGGATAATGGGGGGAGTGGGGGGCACTGGGAGGTAATGAGGGGCAGATGGGGCTGTATTGGGATAATGGGTCAAATGGGCGGACTGAGGGATGTCAGTGTAACATTGGGGCAAATGGGGGGAATCGGGGGGGTATTGGGGTAATGGTTCATTGGGGATAATGGGGGCAATGGGGTAAAGTGGGGGCAATGGGGGTATTGGGGGATAATGAGGGTCAATGGGGGACTGGGGGGGATGGGAGAAACTGGGAGGGCACTAGAGGGGACTGGGGGGATGGGGTGTGGGGGGGATGGGATGATAAGGGGGGGAATAAAAAAACTTCAGGTAAGGGGGTGAATTAGGGGCAATGGGGCGTAATGGGATGGCGGCGCACTGGGAAAGGAATGGGGGGGCCAGCTGGGGGGTATTTGGGGGGGATGGGTATTGGGGGATGTGGGGGATACTGGGGGATTGAGAGTTGCGGCCGACGAGGGGGGGGACTTTAGAATGGGGGTGAATGGGGGGACTGGGGGCGGCAATGGGGCGATTGGGGAGGCATGGGAGGCAATAGGGGACTGGGGGGGATGGGAGGCGGCCGACGGACGGGACGACAAGGGGGGGGGGCTTCGGGTAATGGGGGAATGGGGCAATGGGGAGGGTAATGGGGGGGAATGGGGTTATTTGGGGGCCTGGGGAATGGGGGGTCATGGGGAAGACTGGAGAGCACTGGGGGATGGGGGGGATTGGAGAGTGCGGCCTTCCGACATATGGAAGTGACGGGGGGACTTCAACGTATATGGGGGTGAGATGGGGGCATGGGTGTCAATGGGGGGTAATGGGGGGAAATGGGGGAGCTAATAGGGGCAATGGGGGGACTGGGGAGGGGATGGAGTGTGGCTGACGGAGGGACGACGACGGGGGGACTTTCAGGTAATGGGGAAATGGGAATAGATGGGGGGGAGTGGGGGCACTGGGAGGTAATGGGGGCAATGGGGTGTTGGGGGACTGGGGGGGCATAGGGGGATGCGGGGGAACTGGGGGACTGGGAGTGCGGCGACGGAGGGGAAGTGACAAGTGGGGGGGGACTTCAGGAATGGGGGGGAAGTGGGGGGCCAAAGGGGCGAGTGGGGCATGGGGTATTGGGGGGCTGGAGGGACTGGGAGGCAATGGGGGGAACTTTGGAGGCCTGGGAAGCGTCTGGGGGGGACTGGGGGGTTGGAGTGAGGCCGATGGAGGGAGTGACGAAGGGTGGGGGGGGGGATTCAGGTAATGAGGAAATGGGGCAATGGGGTGGTATTGGGGGGACTGGGAGGGACTGGGAGGGATGGGGAAATGGTGAGTGCGGCCGACGGAGGGAAGTGACGAGGGAGGACTTCAGGTAATGGGGGGGGAAATGGGGGATAATGGGGGGGATGGGGAAATGGGGGTATAGGGGGCAATGGGGGGGACTGGCGGGTGGGTTGATGGAGTGCGCCGACGGAGGAGCGACAGAGGGGTGCGGGACTTCAGGTAATGGGGGGAATGGGGGGGAATGGGGCGGGAGTGGGGGAGCAATGGGGTAATGGGGGGATGGGGGGGCATGGGAGTGCCGCCAGATGGAGGGAGCGACGAAGGGGGGGACCTTCAGGTAATGGGGGAATGGGGGGAATGGGGGAATGGGGAAATGGGGGCAATGGGGGCAATGGGGGAGCGGGAGGTAGTTGGGGGGCAATGGTGGGAACTGGGGGCAATGGCGGGGACTGGGGATTTGGGAAGGAACTGGGAGACTCAGGGGTGGTGGTTGGGAGGGGCTGGGGGGAACTTGGGGAGGTACTGCAAGGACTGGGGCGGGACTGGGAGGACTGCGGAGAGAACTGGGGGGGGGTGCTGGGGGTATGGGCGGGGACTGGGGGTAACTGTGGAACTGGGACCTGGGAGATTGGGAGGGACTTGGGTGAACTGGGGGCACTTGGGGGGGAATGGAGGAACTGGGGGAACTTGGGGTACTGGGAGGACTGTGGGGGCACTGAGAGGGACTAGCGAGGGTACTGGGGGGGGACTGGGGTGACTGGGAAGAAATTCGGGGGCTATTGGAGCCTGGGGAGGGAACTGAGAGACTGGGAGGTTAATGGGGGTTGTATTGGAGATAATTGGGGGCACTGAGAGGACTGGGAAGGACTTCGGGCGGGGACTGGCGGAACTGGGAGGGAAACTGGGGGGGGACTGGGAGAAACTGGGAAGACTGGGGGGGAAACTTGGGGTACTGAAGGACTGGGGGGACTGGGAGAACGGGAGAGAGAACTGGGTACTGGGGGGACTGGAGGAATGGGGAGGAAACTGTGGCGGTACTGGGAGGACTGGGAAGGGATTGGGAGGGGTACTGGAAGGACTGGGGACTGGGGAGTGATGAGGGTTAATGGGGAACTGGGAGCACTGGGGGGGGACTGAGGAACTGGGGATTGGACTGTTAGGAATCGGATGGGTATTGGGAACTGGGGACTGGGGGGGACTGGGAGGGACCTAAAGGTATTGGGGGACCCTTATAATACACTGGATCATGGGGGGCTTGGGGGGGAATGGGAGGATTGGGGGGGACTGGGGGTACTGGGGAGTAATGGGAGGGACTGGGAGGGATAGTGGGGGTACTGGGAGGGGACGGGGACTCGGAGGGACTGGGGCGGGCACTGGGAGAACTTGGGGGTAATGGCGGAACCTTGGGAAGTGTTACGGGAGAAATTGGGAAGGATCGGGGGGGGACTGGGGTGAACTGGGGTGAATTGGGGGAGATTGGGGGGCTGGGGAGGGACTGGGATGAATTTGGGGGCGTACTTGGGGGGGAAGGGGACTGCGGGGGGTACTGGGAAGGACTGGGGGACTGGGGCGGGGATACTGTGGGTACTGGGAGAAACTGGGGGACTGGGAGGTCTCAGGGCGGAGCGCGGTTGGCCGGGGGACTGGAGACTGGGGTATATGGGGGGGACTTGGGGTACTGGAAGGCTGGGGGGGACTGGAGTGAGTAATGGAGTAATGGGCGGTAACTGGGGAGACTTGGGGGAACTGGAGGACTGTGGGGGGGGACTTTAAGATAATGGAGGGGTAATTGGGGAGCACTGGGGGGGACTGGGGGGGACTGGGAGGAACCTAAAGGTTATTGGGGGGACCCATTATAATGACCGGATCAGGGGCTTGGGGGGGAAATGGGAAGGGAATTGGGGGGACTGGGGGTACGTGGGAGGAACAACTGGGGGGGACTGCGGGGAAACTTGGGGGGTACCTGGGGGCGATGGGCGGGACTGGGAGGGATGGGGGCACTGGAGGAACTATGGGGGTACTGGGAAGGAACTTTGGGGGTACTGGGGGAGAGTGGGAAGGGGGACGGGAGGGGGGACTGAGGGTAACTGGGGAGGGAAATGGGGGAGGACTGGGGAGGACTGGAAGTGGACTGGGGGGAATTTGGGGGTTACTGGGGGGAAGGCGACTGGGCGGTACTGGAAGGGATGGGGGGGACTGGGGATACTGGGCCTTGGGGGTACTGGGAGGAACTGGGGGACTGGGGAGGCTCAGGGGCGGATTGGGGTCGGGCACTGGGAGAATGGGGAGAAGGTACGGGGAACTTGGGCTGTACTGGGAAGGACTGGGGGGGACTGTGGGGTGAGTAACATGGAGGGTAAGGGGGGGAACTGGGAGACTGGGAGGCTGGGGGGGGGACTAAGCGGGGACTGGGGGGCAATGGAAGGAACTGGGGGCTGGGAAGTAATGGGAGGGGAGACTGGGATGAACTGGGCCCGACTGGGGGGATGGGGGGACTGGAGGGGGACTGGGGGGGATGGGAGTGCGGGCGATGGAGGGAAAGCGAACGAGGGGGGACTATCCCGCAGGTAATGGGGGGTGAATGGGGCAGGATTGTGGGTGACTTGGGGGGGCAGTGGGGGGTAAGGTTAAGTGGAAATATGGGGGGAAGTGGGGGGTATTGGGGGGACTGGGAGGAATTGGGGGCAATGGGGATGGGTGGGGATGGAGTGTGGCCGACGAGGAGTTGACAAGGGGGGGGACCTCAGGTTAAGGGGAGTGAATGGGGGATATTGGGGGGCCAATGGATGGTAATGGGGGGAATGGGGGGGACATGATGGAAGGACTGCGGGCGTGTGGGGATGGAGTGTGGCTGATGAGGAGAAAGAGCATCGGGGGGGGCGACTTTCAAAGGTATGGGGGATGAATGGTGGCAATGGGGGGGACTGCGGATAACTGGGGGGCAATGGGTCGGCAAGTGGGGGCAATGGGGGTATGGGGCAATGGGCACAGGTCTGGGGGGGACTGGGAGCTCAGGCAATGAGGGCGCGGCAATGGGGGGTAATGGGGGGGACTGGGGAGGGCAATGGGGGGCACTGGGGGTAATGCGGGAGGCACCTGGGGGGGTAATTGGGGGCGCGGACTGGGGGGCAATGAGGGGCACTGGGGGCAATCTGGGGCAATGGGGGCACTGGGGGGTAATGGGGGGACTGTGGGGCAATGGGGGCACTGGGCAATGGGGGCCAATGGGGACTGCGGGGGTAATGGGTGGCAATGGGGGTAATGGGGGGGACTGGGGGGTAACTGTGGCATACAATTGGCTCTTGGTACTATGGGGCGGGACTGGACGTCTGTCGAACCACGCACCATTGCGAGGGGCACTGGGGGGGATACTGGGAAGGGTGGGCTCATAACCATGTCCCCCCCCATATCCCAAGGTTGGCACCCTGCGGTCCGGAGTCGCAGCTTGAGCTCAGGGCAGCGGGTACAGCAACGTACAGGGGTGCATCACACTGGTGTGTGGTCGCATGTGGTTGAGTTAGGATTGTAATGCGAGGCTAAATTAATTTAATTAATTGGGAGCTACTTAATTAACAGCGTGTAACTGCACCATTAAGGACCACTTAGTTGGGGGGCTAACGGGTCGGACGGGGTGACAGCATGGAGTGCAATGGCGGTCCCTAAATGGTGCTCCTGCGGCCCAGTGCTGGGGCTGGGGTCTCATGTGGGGCTGGGGATCCTAATGTGGTGCTGGTTGGGTCTTCAATGTGGGGCTGGGGGGTCCCAGTGCTGGGGCTGGGGGTCTCAGTTTGGGCTGGGATCTCAAATGTTGGGGGCTGGGGGTCGCCAATGTGGGCTGGCGTCTCAGTGTGCGGGCTGGGGTCTCAGTGTGGGGACGGGTCCAATGTGGCTGGGTCTCAGTTAGCTAATTAATTAACACGTTTTAATTGCACTGTGTTGTGGTCATGTTGGTGGTTAATTATTAATGAGAATAATTAATTAACAGCGTTAATTGCAGCTGTGTTGGTCTGTCTGGTTGAGTTAATTAATTAATGAGAACTAATTAATTAACAGCATTAATTGCACTGTGTGTGGTCATGTTGGTGAGTTAATTAATGGGAGCTGAATTAATAAACAAGCGGTTTTAATTGCAGCTTTGTGGTCATGTTGGTGAGTGAATGAGGCACTAATTAACCTCGTTAATTGCGCTCATTAAGGACCACTTATGGGGGGGGCTAAAGGGTTCGAGTGCTTGGTGCGACACAATGGAGCTGCAATGGACGGGTCCCGAATGTGGGGGCTGGAGGTCTTCCAATGTGGGCTGGCGGTCTCAATGTGGCGACCTGGTAGATCTCAGTGATGGGCTGGGGTCCCAACTGGGGCTGGAGGTCCTAATGTGGGCTGGGGTCTCAATGTGGGGCTGGGGGTCTCAGTGTGGGTCTGGTGTTCCCCAAATGGTGGGGCTGAGGTCCTCAATGTGGGCTGGGAGGTCTACAATGTGGGCCTGGGTCTCCCAAGATGTGGGCGCTGGGGTCTCCAATGTGGGCTGTGCGGTGCCTCCAGTGGGGCTGGCCACCCATATCATACAATCGTTCTCAGTGTGGGCGTGCGGTCCCAATGTGGGGCTGGCGCGTCTCAGTGAGCGGGCTGGGGTCCCAGTTGTGGGGTGGGTGGTCCCAAATGTGGGGCTGGGCAGGGTCTTCAATGTGGGGCTGGTGTCTCAGTGTGGGGCTGGGGTCCAGTGTGGCGTCTGGGGTCTCAGTGTGGGTTCGAGGTCTCAAATGTGGGCTGCGGGTCTCAGTGTGGTCTGGAGGTCTCAATGTTGGGGCTGGGGTTCTCGTGTGGGCTGGGGTTCCCGCAGCATCGTGGCTGGGGTGAAATCGTGGACGCAACACAGGTCCCCAGGAGTCGGGGTTACTCCAGGAGGTGCGATAGCTCCAAAATCTGGGCTTTGTATCTCGAGAAGTGCAGTGGAGTAGTGAAGTGTGATATATACTATGTTTGAAAGGGCCTGGGGTGGGCCCCATTTTTTAAAAGGGGCGCCCCCCCCCAACATGCCTATAGTGACTGTTCTCTCAACAAAAGATGTGCTCAGAAACGTTGGTCAGAGCGTGATTTTTTCTCAGGAACAAACCTAAATAAAAAACAGTATATTTTTCAAGTATGCCTCAAATCTGTTGTACATGCTGTGTGTATATAGGGTTTCAATCTGTTAGATCTTGTTGTCTTGTTTTCTTTCTCAGTTTTGTAATTATATGGGTACGACTTGCGCAATTTACACTAGTTGTTCCTTAAGTGGTGTGGTTTGCGCTAGAAGACGTCTCAACGAGTTAAGCCGATGCCTTGCACTTTGAATTCAGCCCAATCATCAGCAATAGCGTACTCCTCCGTCTGATCTGTAGTGATGTGTCGTGAGTTGTGCGTGTTCTCCACAATGTGAGGGCATGGAATAGTTCAATGTACTCTTTATGAAGTACTTGTTGACTTTGGGTGTTACTACAGGGTAAAACTCAGAGCCTGATGTCTCTTATTGTGTGGGCTGGGGTCCCAAATGTGAGGGCTGAGGGGTCTCAGTGTGAGGTCTCGGTCCCAATGTGTGTGCTTGGCTTCTGTCTTTTCTAACTGATCCCAAGATCAAGGACTGGCGCTGTACTGCCCAATGTGAGGGAGCGTGGAGATCATACAGAATGAGAAAAAATATTAATTAAAGCCACTTATAAAAAAAACTCAATTATTACTTCACGGAAGAAAACATTATTAAGGCAATATGAATATTCTGAGAAATTCTGAGAATTTAAAAGGACAAGGAACAGTTTCAAGTATGTGCTAGCTCTTCACAGAATACGTAAATAGACCTGTGAAATTCCTGCAAAGATGCTGATATCTCTATTTGACTGAGAAAAGAAGCATTTTTACATGATTTATCAAGACAAATTGAATGCGAGAAATGAGAGAGAATTAACCAATGAGCTGTTACGTATCAACATTGTAGTGGACATATGGAGAGAGGTATCTGGTCCCATTGATAATGGTATGGAGCCTTTCTGTGCTGATTGCTATATCTAGTTGCTTCGCTGGTGTGCATTCATTGTTAGCTACAGTGAAGTATCTAGATTAATAATTGGTAGCCAATGTGTCTAGGCGATGCGTAGAGCGCTTCTCAGGTTCCATCTCAGCGATGGGCAGTGGGTGGCATCTCCAATGTGTGCAAGTGTCCTCCAGGTGCATTATTATTATTGTCTGAACCGGGCTATTATGGCACAACACATCCACCACCGGCCTGACATAAAGCACTATGACACACTCAAATCCTATCATCCAGTCAGTATTCTCTAAGCCTAGTAATACTAGCTCACTGTCTTCCACTGAACATTGTGCTCACGTGCGCAGGTCTTAGAGCGAGGCTCTATCGTCAGTCGAGAGCGGGCGTGAGGAAACAACTTATTTTTGCTTCTCAATGCGTGGCTGCGTTACCACTGTTCTCTTTACTCTAGATGGAAGCTGCTAGGTGCTCTCCAAGTAAATATAGGACTGCGTTTCTACACCTATTCTTGGCGTCTCTCTAACTGACTGTCTTGACCTTTCCTCTTAATACGGCGCCATCTTCCATTTCTTACAGTCTCTTGTGTGTTCTTTTTCGAACGTCCACGGCTAGCTTCGAGTGTACCATACACGAATATGCTATTGCACGCGCGAGTCCATCTCTAGGAATCAGAGAGTATCATATAAAGTGATTCATGATCGCGATTTTTGGAGGATTTTAAGGCTTATAGTCTCTAGACTGGAGAGTCTCCTGGTTAATGAGGAGGTATCTCAATGATCCAGCGACAGGACTAGAGTTAGCAGGTCGCCAGTGTGGGGGGAATGAATGTGCGTCTTCATTGTGGGCGACATGAAATCATTATATACTATATCATCAGCAGCGATAGTCACCGCACCCATAGCCTAGAAGTTTCTCAGATGATGTCATTTATGTCATACACATGCAGGAGTCGCTTCATCCTCACAATCGTAGAATCTGCGGAGGTCCCAATGTGAGGGCTGAGTGGTCTCAATGTGGTGGTGTCTGGTGTGACACAATGGGAGTGCAATGGGGGGGACTAAGGGCTCAGGTGACACAGTGGAGGCATTGGGTTGACAAAGGTTGGGTTCGGGTGAACAACATGGAGGCCATGGGTGACTAATAGAAGGGACATTTGGGGGGACATTGGAGTGCAAAGGGGGGACTTAAAGCTCGGGGTGACAACATTGGAGGGCCCTGGGGGGTGACACAGAGTGAGACCATTGGCGGTGACAACATGGAGGCCCATGGTGACACAGAGACATTGGGGTGACAACATGGAGGCCTATGGGGTTGGACACACAGGAGACATTGGGGTGACAACATGGAGGCCTATGGGGTGACACACAGGAGACATTGGGGTGACAACATGGAGGCCTATGGGGTGACACAAGTGAAGCCTTGGGGTGACACAGAGGGGACCTTGGGGTGACACAATGGAGGCCTCAGGGTGACACAATGGAGGCTTTGGGGTGACATAAAGGGGATCTTGGGGTGACTTAGGAGTCCATTGGGGTGACTAAAGGGTCGGGATGATACAGTGGGGTCCTTTGGGGTGACAACATGGAGGCCTTTGGGGTGACACAGAGGGGATCTTAGGGTGACCCCATCTTTAGGGTGACCAGGGGTGTCCCATAGGGTGACACTGGGGATTTAGGGTGACCCATCTTTAGGGTGACACAGGGGTGTCCCATAGGGTGACACAGGGGTGTCCCATAGGGTGACATAGAGGGGATTTAGGGTGACCCCATCTTTAGGGTGACACAGGGGTGTCCCATAGGGTGACACAGGGGTGTCCCATAGGGTGACCCCATCTTTAGGGTGACACAGGGGTGTCCCATAGGGTGACCCCATCTTTAGGGTGACCTGGGGTGTCCTATAGGGTGACACAGAGGGGATTTAGGGTGACCCCATCTTTAGGGTGACACAGGGGTGTCCCATAGGGTGACACAGAGGTGTCCCATAGGGTGACCCCATCTTTAGGGTGACCTGGGGTGTCCCATAGGGTGACACAGAGGGGATTTAGGGTGACCCCATCTTTAGGGTGACCTGGGGTGTCCCATAGGGTGACACAGAGGGGATTTAGGGTGACCCCAGCTTTAGGGTGACACAGGGGTGTCCCATAGGGTGACACAGGGGATCTTAGGGTGACCCCATCTTTAGGGTGACACAGAGGGGATTTAGGGTGACTCCAGCTTTAGGGTGACACAGAGGTGTCCCATAGGGTGACCCCATCTTTAGGGTGACCTGGGGTGTCCCATAGGGTGACACAGGGGTGTCCCATAGGGTGACACAGAGGTGTCCCATAGGGTGACCCCAGCTTTAGGGTGACCTGGGGTGTCCCATAGGGTGACACAGGGGATATAGGGTGACTCCATCTTTAGGGTGACAGAGGTGTCCCATAGGGTGACACAGAGGTGTCCCATAGGGTGACCCCATCTTTAGGGTGACACAGGGGTGTCCTATAGGGTGACACAGAGGAGGTATGCTCCCATAGGGGGGAGCCATCTTTTAGGTGACACAGGGCTTGGTGCTATTCCCTATCAGGGTGCACATACAGTTAGGATGGCATTTGATTAGTTATATACACGTGCTGGCAAACAATTCCCATCTTTTAGTGTTGTTGCGTAGACACATATGATTGCAGGTCCCATAGGGTGAGACAGAAACATGTCCCAATTTAGCGTGAGCGCCATCTTTAGGGTGACACGTAACTCCCATAGGTGACCATATGGGGATTAAGGGTGACTCCAGCGTTTAGAGATGTACAGCCGGTGAATCTATCAATGCGCTGGGTATGTCCCATCTACGCACTTGCGGTGGACACAAATGAATACAGAGTGTCCAAGATAGTGAGTGAACGTGTGCCCCTGATTCTTTCTTAACGACATCTAATTTACTGGTAGCTCTTGTGAGTGGTGTCTATAGGGTTGACACAGAGAGATACAAAAAGTTTCAAGGGTTGTTGATCGTTGTGACCCTTGGTTTTGTCTTTTGTTTGTTTTGTTTTTTGTCTGATCATCCATTAAGTTAGAGATGCGATGTTCCCATAGTGGTGACACAAGAAAATATGAGTACACAAAAAGAATTAAACACAGAGAAAAAAAAGAAATGAGTGATATTAATGAAGGACTTGCACCTATAGTGTATCTATATAGAAAAGAAGAAAACCAGGGGTTGTCCCATATTGTGAGACACAGAGGTGTCCCATAGGGTGGAAAGAAGTCAGTAGATTTATAAGCATAAAGGATGAACCCTCCCCCATTTTGGTGAGCAACGTGGATTGCACAGCAGAGGACTAGATCCCACTGGTTTAGGCGGTGACATAACTGGGCGATTTAGATGCCCGGAACTACCATGCTACATTACGTGCTAAGACACACGCAGTGAGTTTGACGATAAGTGCGGTGAGTAATCCCCATCCTTAGAGTAGTTGAACCTAAGGAAGAGATGTACACAATCAGAAACGCGTTCGACACATGGGTGATAATAGGTTATCAGGGCCAAAGATTCTCTTTTAGTGTGTGTTGAATTAGCCCTGGATACAAGATGAGCCCAATTGCAAACTAAACTTACTGGAAGGTAGTCCATGTTCTGTTGCGTTCCCGATTGGCGCTGTTTTGACCGACAGGCTGCATCTCCATTTATGGTGCAAAAAGGTGGAACACGTTCTTCTCTCATCCTTTGTTAAGAACCAAAAAGTTCGACAAGCAGACGGAGTGTTCCATAGGGTGACCCCATGCTTCAGGTTGACCCTGGGAGTGTACCCCACCCATATATTGGAGTTGAGTGTATGAAAAATCCGAGATCACATCACTGTGCTCTAGCCAAATATAGAGAAAGGGTAAATCGCCCCCGTCTTTTATGATGCTCTTTGGCTGACAATTCTTTAGGGTCTTTCGCTGTTCCCATCGGCTGACAAACAGATGTTTGTCCATAGTAGAGCGGTGACCCCAAGTGTGCGTTTCGTGGTGGACAGGGGTGGCCGATGTACCCCTATAGCTAGGGATTATTGACATCTGGAGAGGCTGGTCCTCCATAGCGGGTGACACTCACCCATCTTTAGAAAAAAAAAGTTTTGGTGACACACGGGGTGTCCCATGGTGGACACGAAGGGATATAGCAACTGGAGTAGAGAGAGTGAGCCCTTCACTATTGTTTTAGATTTAGAGAGGTGACAAGCTAAATAAGTGTTCCATATTTAGGGGTGAAGAGCAGAGGATGTGCCCATTAAGGGGTGACCGGATCTTTAGAGCGTATAAAAGGTGACCTGGCATATGCGGGTGCGCTTAGTCACATCAGGTGTGACACAAGGGGATCTTAGGTATGGTCCATGATAGACAACCCTCATATGTACGCGTTATCCTGCGATGACAGTCAGGTGATGATTTTCGCCTTGTTGGTGACCAGCTATGCCATTTAGAGGTATCAAAGGAAGACTACTGTTCCCAACAAAACTAAGATATTGTTTGGTCTTTCTTCCGGGTTGACACAGAGGGGGATTTAGGGTGACCCCAATTTCTTGTAGGGTGGACACCCAGGGGTGTCCCCAAGGGGTGTACACAAGAGGTGTCCCCATAGGGTGGACCACCAGGGGTTTCCTTTGAATGTGGTGACACTCCTTTAGCGATTTGACCCGCAGGTGGGTGTTGTT